>NC_056730.1:224723169-224728169 GCF_019279795.1 Protopterus annectens | reverse complement strand
CAGGCAGGATGGAGTGGGTGGAGAAGAGTGTCAGGAGTGATTTGTGACAGACGAGTACCTGTAAGAGTGAAAGGGAAGGTCTACAAGAGGGTAGTGAGACCAGCTATGTTATATGGGTTGGAGACAGTGGCATTGGCAAAAAGGCAGGAGTTTGAGCTTGACGTGGCAGAGTTAAAGATGTTAACATTTGCGCTGGGTGTGAAGAAGGTGGACAGAATTAGGAATAAGTATATTAGAGGGTCAGCCCAGGTTGGAAGGTTTGGAGACAAAGCCAGAGAGGCAAGATTACGTTGGTTTGGACATGTGCTGAGGAGGGATGCTGAGTATATTGGGAAAAAAGTTGCTAAGGATGAAGCTACCTGGTAACAGGAAAAGAGGAAGGCCTAAGATTAGGTTTATGGATGTGGTGAGAGAGGACATGCAGGTGGATGGTGTGACAGAGCAAGATGCAGAGGACAGAAAAGAAAAGAACTGGAAACAGGTGATCCACTGTGGCAACCCCTTTTAGGAACAGCTGAAAGAAGATGATGATGAACTAGCTTTAGAGGACTTTATCAGGGATCGCAGCTTCTTACTGAGGCTGAACAGGAAGCTCTTCTACTCATGGGATTTTACTCTCTTTTGCAACAGTTTCTTCCTTCTGTTGTACAGTTTGTTTATGGCAGGAGATCACCAGATTGGCTTCCTTTTTTGGAGGATAGCATCTTGGTTCTGTTTGGGATAGCACGATCCATGCACTCGTGTAAATGCTTATAAAGTGCAATTGTGTAGGATTCAGTAGTCGTAACTGTATTGTCCATCTGCATGGGTGTCATGAAGTTCACCACTTCTGTCTTAAGAAGCATGAAGTTGGCTTTAGAGAAATATTTTACTGTGGTTTCCTTAATGCGGGGTGGGGGCAGGATGTGGATATCTAGGGTAGTTAGCTTATGGTCAGATCGGACCAATGAGGCATTGACTTCAGGTGTGGAACACCAGTCACTCATGTTGGTAAGGACTAGATCTAGGATATTGTTGCCCCTGGTGGAGGTGTGGATAAGTTGATCCAGGACATTGGAGTTTATGCATTCCAGAAAGCGTTGAGCAAAGGAGTTGGTTCATGAGTAGTTTTCCCAGATAATTGTGGAGTAGTTGAAATCGCCCATTATTAGGGTGTTTGTTTGAACCCTAATATTTTCCAGTACATCAAGAAAAGAGGAGTGGGAATCCTGGGGCATGGTGGGGGATCTGTAGCAAGCTACAGTTTTGATTGCAGTTTTCCCCAGAGTTAGTTGCACTTGGATACCCTCGGCTGCATTATGCTAAGCAACTAGCCTGGTATATATATATATATATATATATATATATATATATATATATATATATATATATATATATTTTTTTTTTTAAATATGGAGGGGTAAATGATTGCAGGAGGTGTAGATAAGGGGAGCTGTGCATCTTGTCAGGTGGCTAATATAAAGATGAGTGTAATAGGAGGTTGAAAAGTCAATCCTCCTTGTATTCGTTTTTCTAAGGGACCTTTGTGGATGTTCTAGTTGCTGCATGTGTATGGTTAGGTACCTACTGAAGGGGACATTATGCTCTATAATGGACCTGATTGACAAAACTTTTTTTAATACATGGGGGCAAGTTCCCCTACATGCCCCACACCCCACTGTGAATTATATATACCAACTGGAGGATTGCTCAACAGTAGGAAAAAGGTACATTTTTCAGTCTTTCGACTGTTCACCCAAATGACTGACTTCTCTACCACTCTCTCTCTCTCTCTCTCTCTATAAATATATATATATATATATATATATATGTGTATATATATATATATATATATATATATATATATATATATATATATATATATAATACAGAGAGAGAGAGAGATGTATTTAGGCCAAAAGAGTAAGATCAGCACATTGACATCCAGGCTCTGAGGCATAATCTTGGAGAATGAAAAAGAAAAAGAAAAATACTCTTTTTTGCAGGGTGATGCGTGCTAATTATATATACTACTCTGAGATTGCACAATCCCCTGGGAAGTGGCATATTCGCCAACCCAGGGGAGTGTCAGTCATGCATCCCTGTTATCCATCTGTTTTTTTTGCAGACAAAACTAATGCCAACATTTCCCCATACATACATACATACACGCACACAAATACAGACACACACACACACACACACACACACACACACACACACACACACACACACACACACACATATGTGTGTGTGTGTGTATATATATATATATATATATATATATATATATATATATATATATATATATATATATGTATATATATATATATATATATATATGTATATTGATTCACTTCTTAATTTTGAAATGTCACAGTCTCAAGATTCATAAAATTGAGTACAAAATCTCAGGGTTGTGAAATCTCGAAATTAAAAAATGAACTAAAAAAAAAAAAATCAGATAACAAATAAAATGAAGTGCAAACGGAGTTAATGCTCTACTGTAGACCAAACCAGGATCCAAATAACATAAAAAACAGTCCGTAGAGCAAAACAATGATGAAGTCTTGAAAAAATTCAAAAGCTATACCTTCGCTGTTTAAATAATAAAAAGCTTGCCAGTCACTTCAAATTGAAAGAACACAGGTTTATTTAGATGAAAATGGTAAGCGCTTTCGCTATTGTAGCTTCTTCAGACCAAATACAATTATTTTAAAAGTTGCAGCCATATTTATACAAAAAAAGGCGCCAATCCTAATGGAATTTAAAAACACATGACTTGAAAATCATAAAGCATTTCAAAGCCACAAAAAATCATATATAAAAAGCAAATATATGCCTATATAATATGCTGTATCCTAATAATGCATATGTCTAAATGATAACAAATAGTGTATTTTGTTAAAAACTTGTGTAGTTTATTTAAAAACTCTGATCCTTCTTGATTTCAATAGGGGACGTAGAGGGACCTTGCCATTGATGCCTGGTGGTACATCTGCCCTGAACTTGATGATCCAGTTTATCTCACGGGTCTCAGTATAGTTCTCAACATCCCCCCTTCTATGACTTCTGGATATGTGTTCCAGTATCCTGAATCTAAATTCATGATCACTACCATATTCACTAGTATGTTTGGCAAGTGCATTTGTCAAAATGCCTTTCCTGATATGGTAAGCATGTTCACGTATTCTGTCTCTAAGTGTCCGGTTCGTTTTGCCTACGTAAAAGGCTGGACATAATACGCATGATGCTAGATATACTATATCCTTGGACTGGCAATTGCCTGCCACACGTATCCTAAAACTGCCTTTTCCATAGGGATATTTGAAAATGGGATCACACAGGATGTAGTTGCAAAAATTGCATCTATTACACGGAACCATATGCCTGTCATCGGGAGGTGTAATGGTGGTATTATCATTGGGATAACATAGCAGTTGTTTGAGGTTCTTTTTGTTTCTATGAACAAACTTAGGTCCCTCACCTACTAATCTGTTGATGGATGGATCCACAGATAGGACATGCCAATGCCTAGTGTAGATGTCCTTGAGAATGCGGACATCATTGGTGTAATAAAGAGGGAATAAGACCTTATCACTCGATGTCATGTGATCTACACTGGATGGGGTTACAACTGTGTCTGTGTAAAAGGTGCTTCTAGCTTTTACACAGACACAGTTGTAACCCCATCCAGTGTAGATCACATGACATCGAGTGATAAGGTCTTATTCCCTCTTTATTACACCAATGATGTCCGCATTCTCAAGGACATCTACACTAGGCATTGGCATGTCCTATCTGTGGATCCATCCATCAACAGATTAGTAGGTGAGGGACCTAAGTTTGTTCATAGAAACAAAAAGAACCTCAAACAACTGCTATGTTATCCCAATGATAATACCACCATTACACCTCCCGATGACAGGCATATGGTTCCGTGTAATAGATGCAATTTTTGCAACTACATCCTGTGTGATCCCATTTTCAAATATCCCTATGGAAAAGGCAGTTTTAGGATACGTGTGGCAATTGCCAGTCCAAGGATATAGTATATCTAGCATCATGATTATGTCCAGCCTTTACGTGGCAAAACGAACCGACACTTAGAGACAGAATACGTGAACATGCTTACCATATCAGGAAAGGCATTTTGACAAATGCACTTGCCAAACATACTAGTGAATATGGTAGTGATCATGAATTTAGATTCAGGATACTGGAACACATATCCAGAAGTCATAGAAGGGGGGATGTTGAGAACTATACTGAGACCCGTGAGATAAACTGGATCATCAAGTTCAGGGCAGATGTACCACCAGGCATCAATGGCAAGGTCCCCTATTGAAATCAAGAAGGATCAGAGTTTTTAAATAAACTACACAAGTTTTTAACAAAATACACTATTTGTTATCATTTAGACATATGCATTATTAGGATACAGCATATTATATAGGCATATATTTGCTTTTTATATATGATTTTTTGTGGCTTTGAAATGCTTTATGATTTTCAAGTCATGTGTTTTTAAATTCCATTAGGATTGGCACCTTTTTTTGTATAAATATGGCTGCAACTTTTAAAATAATTGTATTTGGTCTGAAGAAGCTACAATAGCGGCTACCATTTTCATCTAAATAAACCTGTGTTCTTTCAATTTGAAGTGACTGGCAAGCTTTTTATTATTTAAACAGCGAAGGTATAGCTTTTGAATTTTTTCAAGACTTCATCATTGTTTTGCTCTACGGACTGTTTTTTATGTTATTTAAAAAAAAAAAAAGAAAACATGTAAAACCATTTTTTGTGGGGGGGGGGGTTCAAGTTCCCCTGCACCCCCTACAACCCCTGCAACTTAAATATACTTACTGTGAGATTGTGCTTTAGAGAAGAGAATGGTAATAGACATGGCTATACAGTGCAGAATGGGAACATTATCATGTAGCACGATCTCGGAGTTAGTATCGTTAACTACTTATCCCTGCCTGACAACCTCTTCCATGTAGACTCCTCTTACAATCACT
>NC_056730.1:224695669-224720669 GCF_019279795.1 Protopterus annectens | reverse complement strand
ATTGTGGGTATTTGGAGCAACAGGCCCTTTTTTTAGAGGTTGTCTTTCACTCATGTCATTTCCACTCAGAAGCAGAATGTAGGAACGAGCAGTATTATAATGCTGTCCTGAGTGCTAGAGTGAGTGGAATTTGGTTGCAATGCTAAATATATTATTAAGATATGTTTACAGGACTGCTGCAATAATTGTGCCTGTCTTGTTTGGATGCTTTGTAAGCGATCAGTTTAAAACATTCCTGCTATTTTATTATACCAGACATTGTTATATCAAATACTGGCAGCAATATATACTTATTCATTCTTTGTTATGGAACGATACACAAGAGAATCTCCAGAAATTTTTGTTTTACATTAACAATAATATCCTGTTTTTTAAATTTTCCCATTCTTTTGATTACCATCAGATATCATTTTTGGATGTCAAAGTTACGAAATAGTTGGTTCATAATAGATTTGTTTCTAACATCTATCATAAACCAACCTTCTCTAAGTCTTACTTACATTTCTCCAGTTGGCATCCTGGATGTTAGAAAAAAATCTCTGGTCAAAGGCCAATTGGTGTGCCTTGCCAGAATGACTACTGATATAGATACATTTTATGCTGAATGTGACAAACTAACAGCTATAGTTCATACTAAAGGCTATCCAATAGAATTCCTAAATGAAATAAGCAAGTGGTGATGAAAAGGGTGCAGGGGCTATATTCTCTTATTTTGAATAATGCCACTGGTGCTATAAAACTGGTACAAACCTGTAGAATAGAGCTATCACAGAATGCATTAAGAAGAATTGCAAACTATTTCTTGTAGAGCCTGTGTTGACTAGTAAAGTAGGGGAGAGACCCTTCTCTACATATACAAGGGATCAAACTTTTAAATGCCTATTGGAAAATAATAAAATAGGAAAAGGTTTTGTCTGATAGAAATGGTACAAGTAAATGCGGTTCATGTTCATGGGAGTAGTTTTACCATTCAAGGGCATACATATGTTGTCAATGGATGTCATAATTGTGAAACCAAAAATGTGGTTTGACTGGCTTAGTTATTATGTTGCCCTGCCTACTATGTTGCTAAAAACTCAAGGACGTTTAGGGACCACATTTATGAACATGTTTTGATTAATATGAAGAATAAAACCACTAGTGCCTTCACTGCCTTCTATAAGGATATTATGGTATTTTATTTATTTATTTTTATTTTTACATTTGTTAACTGGGTTAGTCCGAATGGGCCCAGAGAGCCCTTTTTCAGCAGAGACCCAAGGAGAAAAGCTCTAGGAATGTAATTAAAAGATAAGAAAAAAACTAACAATTCAAGTTGTTAAGTACTTAACAGTACAAAAATAGAGAAACAGAAGTATACATGAATATTTACAAAACAAAAGTACGGTATTTTGAGAATGCAGTAGCAATGGGCAGGATTCACAAAGCCTCCGTGTAAGAGATACAAGGCTTACACGAAGGCTGAAGTTAAACGGTGTGATGTCAGCATGTCATGCATATGCATGAGGGCATGCTGAATCACACCTAAGGCTAACACGGTCCATGGAAGACAGTAGGGGTCGTGTCCGTAGACCGAGCCCTGCAAGCGGACACACCCCCAGAAGAGTAAAAGTGCCCAAAGTAAACACCCATGACAGAGTCCATGGAAATGTGAATAAACACAACACAACACATTCCCCCACAGACTATGAACATAAAATATATAAATGAACATGTTATATATTTTTTTTAAATTGTAAAGATGTTTGCCCGTGAGTGCGCTCGTTTGAGCGGGCGTGCCCGTAGCTCAGCCACAGTTAGCAGTAAGTGGAAAAGCATATAAGAAATAACTATGCAAAGTAAGCCAAAAATCAATAGCTTAGTGGTAGAGACATTGGCTGAAGAGCAGGCAGTCATGGTTCGAGCCCCCACAACATCAATTTTTATTTTTAGTAAAATAAGTATGAAACAAGTCCATGACATATATGTACACATATAAAATTATATTTTATGTAAAATGTAATGAAATAGACCATTTATTTTGAAGAAATGTGAGATAACAAAATAATAAAAAATGCCAGATGCGCCTATAGCTGAGCTACAGTTTAACAAGGTGAGTGCATCTGCCCGTAGGTGAGCAGTGGTTTGACAGGTGTAAAATGAGTGCCCGTAGGTGAGCAGTGGTTTAACACGCTGAAACTGTTTGCCCCTAGCTGAGCTGAGTGTAATATGCGTGCTGACAGCCAAATGAGGCGTAGACCAGCGTAACCCGTTTGCGCGGAGCTGCACGCCACGCCAACAAGCTAACCGACTGGCAACGTTGAGGAAGCTGTAACAAAACTGCCATTACACAGACACAGTCCTTAGCCTGTCTAGACAGTCATATAAAAAGCAGTGGCCAGGTTCGAACCCAGGACACCATGGTCAAGGTACTGAACCACTAAGCCATGACAGTTGTACTTAGGAATGCAGTAATAGCAAATATATAGGAATGAATAGAAAGTGGAGCATGACAAAGCAGGTTTTGTGAAGTTGATGCAATTCCAAAATGGCCAATCACAGATAAGTGCGGGAAAAACGGCATATATAAGCCCCATAGGAGGGAATACACAGCATAAACGATCGTAGAACTAACGTGCAGCCAGAATGTCAGGAGTAGGTGAGGGTAGTTGCTTCCAAGCACAGAGGTGGGGCGTTGAGGAGTCCAGATATATGGTCTGGCTCCTAGTCCACAATCATGAGGCCCAACTCATGCTGGGCCAGGTCCTGTGGGGAGCATAAAGGGCTGAGGTATGGGACCGGTTGGCTCATGATCTCACCAGTGCCACAGGGATTCCAAGGACTGGTGAGCAGGTCCATCACCACCATGCGGACCTGAAGAGACGTAAGCAGGACCAATTGAACCTTTGGATCCAGGAGGCCCGGCAAATGCCCAACGCCCCACTACTGAGTAAGTTACATTTAATTATGTATGTAAGAAATTAAACTAGCTGATATTATGGAGATGTGTATGCCAATATTACTTCATTTATATTACAGCTGCAGGTGTCCGTTCTGCGAACTTCAGAGCCTATGGGGATAGGCTGGTGCGGTTGCACCACCAGGCAGGTCAGTAATCCTCTCCCAGTAACTGTAAAGAAATATAAAAGTATGACAGTTAGCAAAAGAGTGCAGTGTAGTCCCTAAGTAATAAAATGTGCAAGTAACAGTGTAAGAGTGTTTGCAAGTATTGCTTGATTACAAAAGTGTGTTGCAGTCTGTAATCCAAACAGAAAAATGAAAATGTCTGAAATAAAGTCTGAAATAAAGATGCTCCACCTGTAATATAATAGTACACAACCTGCAGCAGGCTGAAAAGTACAGCTGCAGAAGATGAGCAAATCACGTGTGAAATATATCCCTGTTGAAATACTGAAATATGACAGAAGTGAGACTGCTGGAAAGGATTGTAATAACTACAGGTAAAACATGTCAATAAAGCCTAGAAGTAAGTACCATCCTGAATAGTAAAATGAAAACAAGTGAGAGAGTGTGAGAAAGAGTTATGAGTCCACCAATAAAGTAGTAATAACCCCTGAATAAAGTATACTGCAGTCAGTACAGAATGAAATGAATGTGACAAGCAGAACCAAACTGCGAAATGAGTTCAAAGTGTTGCTGCAGCTGGAATGTGTATCCCAAAATCTGGATATGTTGCTCTCAGTCTGCAATATGCAGATAGTATGATTGTCTGAAATACCAAACATCCACAGTTGTCTATAGCTATATAAAGCAAATGTAGCAGGATGATGTAGCTGAACAAAGCCAGATATGAACGTGTATGAATAATAATAAAATGTATATTGATGTAGCAGTAACAGTCCTATCACCAAATTGAAGTAGTTATCATATAGGAAACTGTAG
Source organism: Protopterus annectens (assembly GCF_019279795.1). Lineage (NCBI taxonomy): Eukaryota > Metazoa > Chordata > Ceratodontiformes > Protopteridae > Protopterus > Protopterus annectens. The sequence continues at coordinate 224,716,787 of NC_056730.1, read as the reverse complement.
TTAGAACAGTAGTGTGTATATATCTGCAGCTATGAGAAATGTACAGCATATGTATTGGTATTCGAAGGTGTTAATAATATTTTCTTCACCCCACCCTATAACCACATATAATCCATTCCACGTGAAATTGGTATGTGCAATCACAATTAACACCCCTGGACATTTGTCCTGTTGGGTCATAAATATTTGCATGTATGCTGATGCATCTGTCCTGTTCATACATCCAAACCTGATGGCCTGTTGCCATCAATCAACCCTGCATGTTGTTGGACTGTGTATTGCTGTTCAAATTATGCATGTGTTATGCTCGCTGTTCAATGGTGTGAATATCTGGGTGTTTGGTTAATGGGAATACTAATGCATGCTGTTACAACTAATTGCGAATGGTATTGTATGTTACTAACCCAAACTGTCATGACATAATGCAAAACATAGGATGACAGGGAAGGCGGGTTCCAGCGGACCCACCTCTCCCATCTCAGCTGGCGAGTGCACCTGGCACTAGTGCCCAGTCTGGACCCTCCTCCGGTGGCCCTGTGCCACCTGCAGGTGGAAGTGCTGCAGGGGATGGGGCCCATCCCCCGTATGCAAGTGTGGCCGGAGGAGAACCACCACTCACCCTCCTTTGCGTCCGGACTGTGGTGCGTAGAAAGATCTGGGAGTCTGTTCTTGGGCCCCTACGCCAGCTTGAGGCACAGGTGGCACAACTTATGGGCATGCCTGTTGCCCAGCCTACACAGCCCCCAACACAGCCCCGTCCTGGGCAGTGAAGGAACAGTGGCAACTGCCCATGGGTGGGGATATCAGTTCCAGTGTTGCCATCTGTGGGCTCATGGGCTCTGGATATCCAAACATCCATCCCCGTCAATTGTGTAACCCCCTCACGCGTGTCATACACCGTCCCTGTATGCGTCTTGTTTGTCTTGTCTGTTGACCTACCCAACCTACCTCCCCAGCTATACCGACTTCCTTCACCTGACATACCACTCTCACCTGAAACAAAAAAAAAAAAAAAAAAAAAAAGGGCACTCTGTACCCACAAACAAATTATGCCTCATACATAGCTGCCCATTCTGCACACATGTCTGCTGGACATGGAAACTATCAATTACAATTAGCAGTACAACAAGTATTATTGATGTCCTGACACCTCTCTCAGGGGTGGAAGGTTTCAAATGTCACACCAAATTACATACATATGCACAGCTGTTGCTGATGAAGAAATGGGCAGCTATGGGCCTTAAATACATCCCTCCTGCAAAACACAAGCTTGTTTCCCTACTGTCTTACCCTCTTTGTGACCCCTTTTTCACCACTTTCCTGTCTCCCCATTTTCATTTCTTTCAAAGAAAATAGTGCGGGTGTGCGCCAGAGTAAGCACTGTTAAGAGGTTGTAAGTGGGTGTGCGCGGAGCTGAATGCCAGTGCGCATGCGTGAGCTCCACGCAAACCAGTGCTAACTCTGTTACAACTGCTTAAAAGTGCCTTAGTCAATCTGATTGACAGGTCCTGTAGTCAGTTCAAAAGCAAAATAAAATTCCACTGTCAGTCCCGAACCTAGGACCTTGGAAACAATAGTCTGCATGACCTACCACTAAGCCATGACTGTTATACAAGAGCATTGTGCTAAAATAAATATATCATGTAATAGTAGGAATGAATGTAGAGGGAATATAGGATGTGTAGTACACAACGCATGTCACGTATACTTACTGTCAAATCTAGTGGATTTCCATAATAGTAGTGTGTGAACAGAAACAGCCATGCTAGTTGCTAGCTAGTAGGTAATAATGTCAGTTAATGTACATATATAAATGTATGTATATTTACATATATATATATATATATATATATATATATATATATATATATATAGTTGTAGGTGTCAGTGTGCATACACACTTACTACAGGAAACAGGAGAGAGGAATGGAGAAATGTGAATCTACAACACAGCCTGAATCATGAGATAGATACTAACCTTTACACTCACAGAACAGTGTCCACAGCATACCAGCATGGTCCCCGCCCTTACAATCTGAAAGGGCAATGCCTATCTAACATACCCTTTTATAGCACTGTCCTGAAATCTCAGTGAGAACTGCAATCAGTACACAACTGGCTGCATGCAATTAGCAAATGTTGGCTTACAATTGGTGCAGAGGCCATCACATGGACTTATGCAGATACCTACAAAAGCATCCTGTACTCACACTGCACACATGCAATTCTTTCATTGCACTGTCTGGAGGCAGAGAGAGAGAGAGAAAAAAAAAAAAGAAAATAAGAACACAAACAACATCACACGTTACACAAACTAAGTTGAAGCTGTCAGCAGTGTCAGTACCAAGCTGGGCTAGCAGCAGCAGGAAGCTGTAGTAACGGTAACGCAACCAGCTGCAACAAACACAGGTAATGTAAAGTAACAAGTTAATAGTCTACATACTGTGAACCCTCCATATGTGTCATAGGTCTGTATCTATAGGTATGTCCATGTGATATGTTGTGTGCACATAGTTCCACCCAAAGAGGATGACTAAACATTACATGTCATTCAGTGTTAGGCCATGATCCTGGCACCAGTTGTCCGTGTCAGTAAGGCCTGTCTGTAGGATGTGTGTGTCAGCTGGTGTAACGACTATGGCGCTTAGTTTGCAGTCATCTGGGAACTTTGTCATCCACAACCTGCACATGTTTGCTTTCACATCTGAGAAGTAAATGCCAAACAAGAGGGGTCCTAGGACAGAGGCCTGTGGGATACCACATGTGACTGGCATTGAGTCTGATATGGCTCCTGCAATATCGATATTATGGATTCTGTATGTCAACCATTGTGCAACCCATCATGTGACATATGTAGTAACATGTAAGCTAATGAGCTTGTCTATGATGCCTGAGTGGAGTACTGTGTTGAAGGCCTTAGGCAAGTCCAGGTAGGCTGTATGGACTGCGTTGCCCTCATCAATGGCTGTAGTGACTGTTTTGAAAGGTCAACCAGGTTCAAAAGGCAGGATCAGCCCATCACAAAGGCAAACTGGCTGGGAACAAGTGTCTGCAGGAACCACATTTTGCTGTATATGCGTCCCATACTGAATCATTCCATAGCTTTGCAGACCAGGCTGGTTAAGCTTATTGGGCGGTAGCTCCCAGGGTCAGTAGAGGTGTCTCCTTAGTGGAGTGGGACCACTGTTGCTGTATGCCAGTGTTCAGGTACATATCCCGTAGTACGGCCAAGGTTAAATATCAGTCTTATATGCGGTTGTATGTCCTCTTGGAGTTCACGTAGCACACATCCAGGGATACCATCAGGTCACATTGATGCTGTGTGTTCTGCTTTGCTGAGGGCGGCCCTCACCTGGACATCTGAGATGATAGGGAGGTTACATTCAGCTGTGATAAGTATTTCTAAGTGTGGGGGAGATACGTGCACTGAACCTGTCTGCCAGAATGTTGCTAATATCTGTGTGTTCGGTGAATGTTAAGTAGGTGTGTAGTGACTCAGAGCATATCTGAGGCGTTTGGTCCATATGTGTAACATAACTGAAGAAGGCCTTGTGGTTATCTATAGTGTTCGTGGCCATTTCCCTCCCAGAGTAGGCTGTGGATGTTGTTATGAGAGACCGTAGCTTATTACCAGTGCTGACCACAGATGCCTTCCCTTTATGTGAATCTGCTCTGTCCTGCAGTAGCCTCCTTCTATCATTATACAATCTGCCTTTGGCTGGGGTCCAGCAGCCAGGATGCCTAACCTTTGTGCATAGGGTCTGGGTTAGAAATGTGTGTGCATGTTCCATGGATTCTTTGGGATGTCTGTGGGAAGCATACGCAAAGGGGTCAGCAGTGTGGGTTGTGGCTACCACTGGCCCAGTGGGCTGCATGGATACCATGTCAGTCCTAACAAGTGAATATCTGTCTAATCACATATATATCAAAGTAGTCTACTGTGCTGGTGGTGGTGGGATATGTATATCCAGGCTGAGTAAGTTGTGTCCAGATCACACTAGTGGATGGCGTTCCACATACAGTACCTTGGTATGAACCCCAGAGTGAAGTTGTGCATTGGACCTGTCTCAGTGTGCTGACCGATGGGGCATGCTACTATGTTGTATGGAATGTGGCAGGTATTGTTGCACAGGTGTTGGCTGAGCACTGATATCTGGCCATGTACTTGTGTATCCACCAAAAGACACACACATGCTACATATGGGAGTAGTAGTATATCACTACAGTTGAGCATCATGTATAGTATGTGTGCCATATATTGCTGACATAGTCTGCTGATATCCTTTTTGTGTTCTCTTCCAGGGACATGGCGCATCAGCGAAATCCTGCCTACTCTGCTGCAGAAGATGAAGAGATACACCAGAGCCTGGTGCGGGATTATGACATACTATTTTCCCGCACCAGCCAGAATCAGCAGGAGAGGGCTGCACTGTGGCAAGACCTTGTCCGTAGGGTAAATGACATTGGCACGCATAATAGGACATATGAGCAGGTACAACATCACTGCAGTGATTTAATCAGAAATGTCCATCAGCATGAGTCAGATATCCACAGGCAACAGGTCGCCACAGGAGGTGGGGTGGCCACACATCCCCCCCTCAACAGACTGGAGGGGCTACTCCTAAGTGTTGTGGCTCCAGCCCCAGAACGTCAACAGCAACACACCTGCATCATGATGGAGGCTGGATCCACACAGCAACACGACATGGAGCGTGCAGGTAATATGCCGTATGTACACTTGACTGTTCTGTACACTGTTAGTTTATGCATGTGTAAGGTGTGTCCATGGTATGTAGCTGTCAACATAGTATGTAATTGTGCAGGTGTGATATTGCCAATATCAGCAGCTGACATGTGAAAGGAAACTGGTGTACTACTGCACTGTATCATATGCAGTATCAATGGCACAGTTGTGCCCACTGACATTAATCTCCTCATTTCTGCAGGTCCCTCCGGTGTTACAGCAAGGCAGCCCATCCATGCTGGTGAGTGTGTTTTAACAATACCTATAATAGTCCTGATAGTGCTAGTAATACTAGTGTAACTCAGTAGTGCTCTGTGTGTATACTGCGGGATGTGCATGTGTGCATGTGTGTCTGTGTCCACGTGTGCATGTGTGCATGTGTGCCTGTGTCCACGTGTGCATGTGTGCATGTGTGCATGTGTGCCTGTGTCCAGGTGTGCATGTGTGCATGTGTCCATCTGTACACGTGTCCACGTGTGCATGTGTCCACATGTGCATGTGCGCATGTGTGCATGTATGCATGTGTGCCTGTGTCCACGTGTGCATGTGTGCATGTGTGCCTGTGTCCACGTGTGCATGTGTGCATGTGTGCCTGTGTCCATGTGTGCATGTGTGCATGTGTCCACGTGTCCACGTGTCCACGTGTGCATGTGTGCATTAGTGCATCACTGGTAACATTGTGTAGACATTGTAAACTGTGTTTCCTGTCTTCCTCCCACAGGTTCTGGTGCTGCTCTGGTGTCCTGCAGCAGGGAACCTGAATCTGGTGCCACAGGTACTGATAATGATGATATCTGTGTAATGGCACAGGAAGGTGTGTCAGGGTCCGTCATTGGTCAGCCAATTGACAGTACACAGCTGTCAACCCCATCATTACGCACAGTCATCCTGCCAGTACATCCTATGTCACCATTGTCCCTAGGTGATGGACAGGATACAGTGGGCATTGACCAGGGTAATGTGGTATCTGTGGCACATGCTTCCCCACACAGCAGCCATGGGCAGGGTCCTGCGATGGTACAACACAGACAGTTGCTCATGGGTTCTCGTGGGAGCATCCGTGGGCGTACTGCCTCTGGCAGATGTGCCCAAAGAGGTCTGTCAACCTCAGCTGTGTTTCAGGCTGTCATGCAGGCACAGTCACGTATGGAAAGGTACACCAGACAGGGTCTGAGGGAGCTGAGAGCATGTCGCACAGCCATGACTGACAGTATGCGTGACATCATGTATGCTATCCGTAATTTCACAGATGTCATAGACAGACGTTGTGGGGACATATTACAGCAGTTCCACAACCACATGTCCATGAGCCAGGGCAATGGTGGATGGTTGCGGCATAGACGTGGCCGTATGCCAGCAACAGCAGCAGCTGGCAGTCGGCGCGGACAACAACAGGCCCGCGGACGCCCCCATAGTGCCAGCAGCAGCCTCAGCAATGCTGGGTCTGTGCTGTCATCGGAACGCCCCAGGAGACCACGTGCACGTGGCTCTGGACAGTCCCAACAGGGACCTCTGTCCAGTCAACACACTCCTGCTTCTGATGACAGTACCCAGTCTGGCTTAGTACCGGATACGGTCCGTAGCACGCCTGCCAGGCACAGGTACCGTGTCCATGCCCACAGGCACTGATCTGTATGACCTGCCAGGTGCAGTCTGTGGCTGTCCACAAACTCCAGTATATGGCAGCCATGAGGTGGAACTGTGTACATGCATACACACATGTGAAATATTAACACCTAGGGCTACCACATACACGCACACACTGCACCAACAGTGCCCCACCCTGTACTGCTGTCCTTCACCAACACACATACACACACATGTCAATTGGTGGTATCAGTGGCGGACTCAGGAATACCTAATTCACACCCTGTGCATATGATGAAACTGTGCCACCTCCTGCAATCTCCATCATCAGTGCAGGAACAGGTAAACACATTGCTGATGCACAGGGTGACTACATAGAAGTGTATTACTAGTATCATGTTGGTAACAGTACAGTGTGCTGATATGGCTGTGCGTATATCCCAGCATGCCTGATGCAGTAACTGTATGACTGTCCTGAATTGTTATCTACACCCATAGTAAGTACCATAGTGTAACAGCTGCACATTATTGCATACCGGTAGTAAGGATGTCAACAGATAGCCACATACATAGGTAGCACAGGGGAGAAGCTAATGCAAGCAGTGATACGCAATGATGGACATGTACAGTAATGGTGGCAAGTTGCCCACAACGACTATGCAATGTGGATGTTTGCACATGTTGATATGTGTGCAGTACCAATGCAATACAAATCACAATTGACTATGACATAATATCAGTTCTACCATGGACATCTGAGCTGTGCATTCCTGGGTACATGTTGATAGTGCCTACATATTTGCACTGTTACCTACTGTGTTACCCCTTCTTTGTTGTACAATGGACTACTTCCAGCCCTGCTTACTGTAGCTTTGTTTGCATGCATGTTCTCTTGGGGTTCCCTGGAACACTACTTCCACCTGCAATGCAAAGTTACAGAGCTTCTGTGGACTCCTAGTGACATCTGCATAGTGTACTATACGTATGTCAAGTTTCCACATGACAAAACTTCACTGTCTGTCCTGTTAGCATGTATGTTGCCTGTGACACATTGCACATGACTTACCTGGCATTTACCCATGTGTGCAGTCATATATGCCAGTGCTATGAAATCAGTAGCAGTACACCCACACATACATACCTTCAGTATGTTGTTCCCCATTGGCCCTATGTGTTGGTAATCACCATGGCAATCACACTACTATGGTAGCATGTGCAAAGGTAACCTGAGAATCACCTCTATGATCCAGTTGTGGTTTATGTGAGTCATGTGGCAATGTCACAGCTGCCACATGTATGCAGTCAACCCTCTCCCCTGGCCAGGAACGTACAACACATGTGTGGGATGCCACCACATAGCCAATCTGGGGACTGAGCACTCTGAACCCAGTACTGCCATACCCTGTCAGGTGGCATGACATACTGCAATGACTACAATACCAGTCTGACATAGACCCGCACTGACAGCAATCTGAACACACTGGGGCATACTTGGAGACACAGAATAGCATCCTGCCTGAGCATCACACACCTCCGCAGCTGGCACACAGGCATACGTTACGTTGGAACAGAGCACATGCCACACATGGCACACACATCCCGTGTGCCACACACTCACAGCCTGTAGGGCTACACAACACACCTGCTACAGATGTGTCAGGTACCTCTCTTGGCCGCTGCAGTGGGGTCCCGCTCAACAGGCTGTACATGGTGAAGGTCACAGTGATATGCCTGTGGGGCACTATGGTCCACCACAAAACACATGCATACAGGTCAGTCAGAGGCATGGACACATATGACTCAGTCATTGACCATGCCACTATGGATGACCTGAGACATACCTCCCTGGACTACATGATAGGGAACATAGAAGGGCTCTCTCAGCATGTGGCATGGGCCAGTATGAGCCTGATCTTGGTTGCCATCATACCCTCACCTGGTATGCTACCACAATATGTAGGAAGGGTGTTCTATGTCTACATTCTGCTCAATCTCCAATGTCATTCATAGGGTATCCAATGGCTGTCAACGTGTGCTTACATGCTAGGGAAGCCACAATGATTTGCGAGGGGCAGCTTGCATGTGACACCCATGGGCCATTGTATATTGGCGAAGCCCCTTGATACACACATAGTGCCTTTTGCTGCAGGACACGGATTACATAGCCACCTCCGTGGGTATCACACAGGATAGGACACTAACAGTGATGCTACAAAACACCAGCAGTGTACACCGCAAGATGCATGCACTGGACACTGTCCTTAGCACGCTGAACTGCAATATCTGTGCAGTACCAGATTCCTGATTCATGGCTCACAGGTGCAACCCATCACTGCCAGGTTATACCTCATAACATGCCTGTCATCCCCTACACATGTAACACACATGGACAGGGGGGTGGTATCCCAAGGCACCATAGATACACACATCTCCAGGTTGTTGGCACAGCACAAAGCATCAGGCCTATCCATGAGCAGCTAACAGTGTGTTGGACTGCCTTCTGGTTCATAGCCTGGCACACACAACACTCCCATACACAGGAAACCCACCTATCCTCCCTAACAACACTGGCAATATGACAGTCTCAAGAAATGTCTTTATATGGCTAGACTGCATCCAGCCAAACATTGTGCGTGAGCATTACTGTAGCTACAACACACTAGCTGAATGGTTCCCAGCATGTAGTCACTGAATTGCAGTGGAACAACATGTTACCACTCCCACAAAAGGTGGGAACATGCAGCACCTGTTCATCAACTGCATGTAGACTATATGGCCTAGACCAAATGTGTATCCCCTGCTGTAGGTATTATACCATATACAACCCACACTGTATAGACACATACCGCATGCGGCCCCTGCACAGTAAGACACAGTCATATTGTTATGCATTGCGAATACCATTTATCCACTTGAGGCACATGTCAGACATGGTAACTACTGAAGGTCACAGGTATATATGTGTATGTGTCACACACATACATCATGTGTGCATTGTCATTGCTGGTTTAGGCAATGGCATGCATTGTTATGAACAACAACCCACACAAGGTCATATTGCAAGACACAACCACACGTGGCAGTTGTGGGTTTCCAAAACATACCTATCTGTGCTCTGACAGTGGTAATAGACCCAGTAGCAGAGCGCACTATTGGCATTACTGTGCAAGTAGCCCTGTTTGGCTGTACTGATAGTGTGGTGACATCCCCTGTGTTTACTGGGGGAATATGCAGCATCTGGTGTATTGTAGTATTTGCCAAAAGGATCTGTTCTCTCACACTTGCAATTAAACACACCCTACTACCCCCCCCACATACACTTGCCATTTGCAGGATTCATACCCCTATCTAACTATGTCACAACATGTGAAAGATACACATTAGTGAAGCGCACTATTCGGATTACTAGGAAGTTCCTCTTCTCCGGCTGTACTTATAGGGTGCTGACATCATCAGTGCTTAGATAGGGGAATGTGCATCCTTTAGAGTGTTTTCCCAGTTGCCAGAAGGGACATTTCCCTCACACAGACTTGCACACACACTAACCCCCCTCCACACACACTAGGCAGTTGCAGGAGTCTAACCCCTACCTAACTATGTTATGATATAATGTGAGAGATGCATTAGCAGAGTGTGCTATTCGCATTACTGGGAGGTTTCTCTTCTCCTGCTGTACTTATAGGGTGCTGACATCATCAGTGCTTACATAGGGGAATGTGCATCCTGTAGAGTGTTTTCCCAGTTGCCAAAAGGGATATTTCCCTCACACAAAGTTGCACACACACTAACCCCCCCTCTGCACACACTGGGCAGATGCAGGATTCAAACCGCTACCTAACTATGTTATGACACTCAGGACAGAGACATTAGCAGAGCGCACTACTCGCATTATTGGGAAGTTTCCCTTCTCCTGCTGTACTTATAGGGTGCTGACATTATCAGTGCTTAGATAGTGGAATGTGCATTCTGTAGAGTGTTTTCCCAGTTGCCAAAAGGAACATTTCCCTCGCACAGATTTGCACACACACTAACCCCTCTCCACACACCCTGGGCAGTTGCAGGATTCAAACCCCTACCTAACTATGTTATGATATTCACGACAGATGCATTAGCAGAGCGCGCTATTCACATTACTGGGAAGTGTTCCTCCTCCTGCTGTACTTATAGGGTGCTGACATCATCAGTGCTTAGAAAGGGGAATGTGCATCCTGTAGAGTGTTTTCCCAGTTGCCAAAAGGGACACTTCCCTCACACAGACTTGCACACACATCAACCCCGCTCACCCACACACACACACACACACACACACACACTGAGCATTTGCATGGTTCAAACTCCTACCTAACTATATTATGGCACTTGAGGGAGACGCATTAGCAGAGCGCGCTATCCGAATTACTGGGCATCTGTTCTGCACCTGCAGTATTTATAGGGTGCTGACATCTTTATTTCTACAGAGGTATGTACATATAGTACAACCTGTCAGGTGGGGGATAGCATATATATGCATTTGCAACCACCTACTTCAGGGTCAGATATGCACATCGCACTGGCAGGTTATGTTCTATACCATGCTTCGTGACCACAGGACCTGTAACACACAACACAACCAGTCCAGAACACCACTCCCACATCCAGGACACACACTTTGCTTCCCTGGGAACAGTGCCGGGATATGCAGGTGTTCACATACACCATTCCAGTTGTTAACATCAGGTACAGGCATATTGTGTGTGGGAACTACTCAGGCCTCTACAACTTTACCCTACAGCCACTACAATTTGTGGGTCCATGTGCTATGGCAGAACCACTCACCACAGCCACATGGGGGAATACATATTGCACCTGTCCATCTGCAACATGGGTACTCACTGTTCCACACCAGAGGTAGACCACCATTGTTAATATCTGACCATACCCACCTTTCCCTGGACATCCATATCCCATCCCCACCCCCAGGCAAAGTTGTCACTGCAAACAAACTGTATTTAGCACAAGCAGACTCTACACTTGTGAAGACTGGGGTGGACGACTTCAAAGAACCCATGCTCGGGGACTATACTGGCCACTCTGCATAATCCTTGACAATTGCATTCTATAAGCATGTGTAAGGTTTGCATTGATCATGCTATCCCACATATACCCATGACTGCTCCACAACAGGACACCTGTCAGGTGTACACCAGCCATATATGAGCCGTCCAACAGACAGAGTGAGCTAATACATTGCAGAGCTGTAGCCCACAGAGGGAGGACATCTGTGAACAGTACCGGCATGACACTTCAATCCCACATAATCATAACAACACAGTGTTGACAGTGGAATTGTCCAGACAATGCAGATAGCGCTCCCCTCAGTCTGTTATTGATGCCCACTTACTGTTAGAGGTCTTCAACAACCCTCTTCCAGCACACACCAACAACATGGATGTGGCTTAGTACATTCAAACCCTGGGATCTCCACTGTGCCCCTGCTTGACAGAGGCACAGCTCACTAGCCTCGCACATTGCCTTATGTGACCTACTTTACAGTGACACAGTAGCCTACTGTACTGGGGATGCAGATGCCAAGCACACTCTGGCTAAGCTGTCATTTCCTAGGGCAAACAGCCTAGTATTTACCTCTATACCCATATGTTTAATGGTCAGATGCACAATATTTGTTGCTGTTAGACTGTTTGCAGGTCTTTATTGCCATAGCATTCCCTGTTCCTATGAACAACTTGTGTATCTGTGGAAGATGTTTGAATATGAGGGCGATCCACTATATCACTTATGTCCCTGTAGTAATTTACTGTGTGCACTGGGCAGATTGCTGTGTTGTGGTTGGTTCCTGGAATGACACGTACAAATACCAGATATGTGTGGCCAACTGCTAAACGGAGATATGGCCTAAGTGTGTGAGCATGCCCAGTTCAGCCTTTCCATGGCATATTGTCTGACATATGCCTCATTTATCAAAGTGTGCGAGCATGCCCAGTGTGAGCTTTCTATATGTTGAACTATGCAGTCCACCACATATTTGGGTGAGTGTGAACTTCAACAATATCTCACGTTTATGGTTGTGTGTTGGGTGTCATGTTGTATACTTACTGGCCAACTGCTTCATGTCTGACATACTGTGCCTAAAGGGATTGCATGGGATACTTTGCATACAGTTGTCAACATCCTTTCATAATGACCTAACACTGTAGTACCTTATAGTGTACTGGTTCAGTAGTTTCAATGTGGTGGACAGTATCTTGGGCTTTAGTCCTATCACTGCTTGACATCTTCATAGTGAGCACAACAGACTGTGTAGGGGCCAGTTGTGCACATATGACCATGTTGCATTATGTTGAGATATGGACTACCTACACCAGGCTTGTCCAACATTGGTAGTGTATTCCACAACATAGGTGGACATTAGCAAACACTAGCGATGTTCCCTAGGCCATTTCTGATGCTAGTCACAAAGTGTGTTTGTCCTCCGACACACATTGTAACTGGAGTTTGCCATGACATATGTCATGGTTAGTATACTGTGCCTCCGTCTACCTCTGACATAACAGTGATACCCAGGGTAAACCTACCATCTCCCTCCACTCATCAGGATTCCTCTTGAGGGGTGTCGATAGGTGACTCTCGGGCTAACCTGTACTGGGAGTTTACTCAAGAGTGGGGGTGGCTTCTGTGTTATGGATCATTCAGTACAGCTTGTCCTGTGTATGTCAGTGCTGGGGTTCAGGTCTCTCATGTGCATAGCTCACTGCCATTCAGATTGTACAAGGTGCAGCATGTTCATTGATTCCAGCTTGGACATGGCTTCATACATCAGGCACAGCTTGCCTCTGGGTGGGCAGTATGGCAGTGTGTGTAGCTGCAGTTTGTTTAATCAGGCAACACATGGCATCTGTTCATGCTCTTTGCTACTCCTGGTGATGTACTGTTGTGGACTTTACAGTTGAGGGAGGTGTCTGCTGTGGTACATCCCACAGGGGCTGTTGTAGTCAATTGTGACGCTGATGAAGGATGACTGCAGAGCCACAGTGACCTCCCCTTATCTAGATCTGACAACCTTAATGATTGGGTGGGTATATGGTATGTTTCTGCGAACACTACAGCCACATGTTTGTCCAATGCAGGATATCTATCACCTTGTGTCCCCAGGTCTCTCATTACATGTTAGGTATGTAATGGGTTAACACCTGTGTGGTAATTGGTGGGCACTTACTGTATATCTACGGTGGTTGTCTATACTCATTTCTGCAATTAGCTTGCTGACATGGCTATGTCTCCAGTTGTCTGTTTCTATGTGGCCCTTTTGTGGGTTGCTTGTGTCAGCTGGGGGTCAGATATGGTGGGCAGTTTGTACTCCTCTGCATACATGTTCAGTCACAGTCCTTCCATGTTGGCCTGTACCTATGGGACATATATACGGAACGGGGGAGGTCACAGGACCAAGCCTTGTGGGATGCCACTCATATCTGCTTTGTAGTCTGACATGGATGCAGCATGTCTGACCATGTCAGTTCTGTCCTTGGTCTGGTTTGCAACCCCTCTACTGAAATAGGGGTTTATATTTAAGCTGGTGAACATATCCATACTGAATTCATAGGGTATTGTCTGGAAGCATTTGCATGGTCCAGCTGGGCTGTGTGGACCACATTGCCCTCATCGATGACCTTAATGACTGTTTCAAATGGGTCAAACATGTTTAGGGGCAGGATCTGCACTTACGACAGCTGCACTGGGTAGGGTCCAGTGTCAGTAGGTCCCCGATAGCTTTATGTCTGCGGTACATGCTGATCCTTTCCATAGCTGTGCAGACCAAGCTTGTCAGGATCCTGGGGTGGTAGTTTGCAATATCCATTCCAGGCAACACCTTTGTTGTGAAGGACCACTGTTGTTGTACACTGCTCTTTGGGTACATATCCTGTGGTAAGGCTGACATTGGGCAGTAGTGTGATTTGGCATTCCATTCTTCTTGGAGGCCATGTTAGCCTCAGCCCAGGACACCATCTCATACCTTTTCTGATGTGTGTTTTGCTTTGTAGATGATGGCTGTTACCTCAGCATCTGCAATGTCAGGGGGCCAGCAGTCTGCTGGGATAGATATTTTGCATTCTGGGGGTGGGGGTTTGCACTGCATCTGTCAGGTTGTATGTTGGCAATATGTGTGTGTGTTTGGTATGTTGTTTGTAATATCTGTGTGATTCGGAGCATATCTGTGAATTCCCAACATGGTTCCTACCATCAGTTGAGTAAGCCTTGTGATTAACCTTAGTGTCCTGTACAATTTGTATCTTCATAGGTTCATACTAGGCTATCCACCCTAGGGCATTAGTAAGCCAAGCCAGAGTGTGTGTGTCTTTCGCCGCCCCTTGTTATGTGAATATTATGGCCATTTATGATTTTCTTTACTGTGCCTCTGTCTGGACGTGACACAGTGAAGACCGCCAGTGTACATCTACGATCATCCATCCACTTGGCAATATTCCTGTTGAGGGGTGTCAGTGAGGGTCTCTGCCTAACATGGAGTGGGATCCTGTTCCAGGGTGTGGGGAGCCTCTGGGTTATGTATTTGTCCCTCCAGCACATCCTGTTTCATTATGTGTTGAGGTTGACATCTCTCATTCTCACAGCTCCAATGGATTTGGGTTTTCTGGGGTGCAGCATGTCCATTACTCCTCTGTGTAGGCAGTATGTGACTGCATTCAGCTGGGGTGTCTACAGCCAGGCAGCATATGACATATATTTGAGACCCTTTATCCTCTTGGTGAGGTACCTTTGAGGTCTTTCTAACTGCTGCAGGTGTCGGGTAAGGTACATCCCAAATGAGGCATTGTACTAGATTATGGGTCTGATAAGAGAACAGTATAGGGGCACAATGACCTCTGTTGACATAGATGTGAATCCTTTCATGATACAGTGTCCAATATAGACAGTCTTCCTAGCCACATTGGCATTGTGAGTGTCACATGACAGGTTACTGTCGACTTGTGTCCCTAGGTCCCTGATTACTCCTTGCATACATAATGGTTTACCACCTATGTGGTAATTTGTGAGTACCTTGCTTGGTATTTGGTGGGACATTCATACTGTCCAGTGTCTTCAGGATATCTGGGTGGGGTTCCTGTGTGTGAGAGTGTGGTCTGTCACATGCTACAGACTGTACAGCAGTTTTGACTACAGTTAGGTGCACATGGGTGGTCTCTGCTGCTTCGTGCATTGTCAGTTACCTGGCCGTATGGGTGTCTGTGCTGCATATGGATACTCCCCCTCCTTTGATGTTTTGGTCCAGGTGTTGGGGCCATAATGCATGATATGTGGTATAACCTGGTAGTGCTGGTGTGCTGTCAATATGCTTGCAGCAGGCTTCTGTCACTGCACAGACATCGATGTTCTCCATACTGGGAAGTGCCTCAGGAGCATGCATATTGCAGTTTACACATCTGGCTTGGTCAGCATTACCCTTATGTTTCTTACCACTTATGTTTTCTAGGGTGGTGGGTTAGTCTTTTCGGCCTTGCCTACGTACGGCTCTATGGAGGTGGCAAAGACCTTATCCAGTATCCAGACGCCCAGGGGTAACAGGTGCAAGCCATCCGTGGAACAGCAACATGGCTTGTCATGCATGACATCTCAAGCAGACAGACATTAGACCCTCTTGGACTGACAGCTGTATTTGTGCCACCTGTTAAAGCTGATCATTCTGTGTTTGTACTGTGGCATCATTCTTGGTGAGGGTTGGATGCTGCAAATGGCCAGTGTCATACTGGCCTGGAGTACATACTCAGAGAGCTCATCCATGTCTCTTTTCATGTATTCCAGGGAGGTACATCTCAGGGCATTCACACCAGCATGGGCAATGAGTGCATCATATTTCTGCTTGCTTTGGGGTGACCTGTGTACTTGTGTTATGTGGCATATTGTGGCAGCCTACAGGCAGCTTACTGTACCCTTTCCCTTGTTCAGTCTGGTGAGTGGGACAGCAGTGTGTCTGCCTATAGAGACACCTATTACAACTGTATCAGGCATGTTGTTTCTCCTTCTGGCCTGTGACTGTTTGGCACACCAGCTTTGTGTACTATGTGTTGCATGTGCTATGTTTGGAGGTTGTGGTTGCTTGGGGTCTGCTTTGGAGGCCTCTGTTGGTGTGATGTGTTTGTAATTAGGGCCTCCGGGAATGTTTTTCTGTGTTTATGTGTTTGGTTTACAGTTGTGATAGGTCTATGTGGGACTGGGTTTGTGGTGTATGTGGTTATCTTCTCCTCCTGACTAGTTTGAACAGTACTGAGTTGGGGGAGCTCAGCCTCCGGTTTGGATAAATGGTTGCATCTCTCACATATATTTGTATTTATTGGGGGGAGTTGAGAGTTGTCTGTGTACTTGGGGCAGATGTAACATTGCCTCAGGATTCACAGATTCTACTTGTTGTGGCTGGCCTTAGTGGATTGTATGTGTGGACATATTTTATTGCCATACTACTGATCAGTGATTACTTCCCTTTTTATGTTTGCTCTATCATGTAGTAGCTTCCTCATTCTCTTGCATGGTTTGGTAATGGCTGGAGTCCAGCATGCCAGATGCCTGCGTGCATGGCATTGTGTCTTGTTATTATTTGTGATTGCATAATCCAAGCATTCCTGGCTGTGTTCATGGAATGCCTGTATAACATGTTCTGCGGTGTGTCCCATATTCTGCACCTGCACAGGGCCTTTAGTGGATTCCACATCGGTTTGGAGGGGTGCAACTTATGCTTTACACATGTTTTTCACTGTGGTTTTCTGGCCAGGGACTGTGGTCAGGATGTGTATATCCGGTGTGATTACTCTATGGTCTGGTCTTACCAGTGAGGGATACACTTCTCATCTTGCCATCCAGTACGCATGTTGCTGATTATCACATCCAGTATGCTTACCCCTCTTGTGGGAGTGGTACGTTGCTCCTGGGCATTTTGGTTTATGGATTCTGGGAATTTTTCTCCTACTGTGTTGGTGCTAGTATAATGCTCCCAGTGTATGTCTGGGTATTTTCAGTCAACCAATATAATGTGGTTTGGGGGGCTTGATATATTAATGTATTCCAACATAGGCCAGGTGCAGTTCCTGGTGTTAGGACAGTAGTCTGCAGCAGGCTATATACTGGGAGGCGATTTTAGCCATTGGTATTTGACCATGGCTAATCCATGCTGCTTCTTGCTGTGGTACTAACATGGGGGTGTGGTTATCCTTGACAATTATTGCTAGTCACCCTGATTTTGTAGCTTGTTCCATGTTTTGAGGCTGTACAGCACAGTATGAGGTGCAACCTGGTAGTGTTAGGGTGCTGATGTGAGCCTTGACCCAGTTTTCTATTACAGGACTGATATCAACATTCGCCATACTGTGTGTGTTTACACTGCACGCATCTTGCTGTTTAGACATCTGGCATTGGGTAGCATTACATATAGGTTCCTATCCCTTGTAGTACCTATGAAGGCGGGTTTGTGTTTTGAGACTTACCTATTCAGGGCATGCTGTGGGTACTGACAGCCTTTGCCAGTATCCATGGGGCCTGGACTGATAGGTGCATACCACCCCTAGCAGGTGGTGCATCATGTCATGTCATGTCTTCCCAGGCTGAAACACATTGGCTCCCCTTTGACTAACTGCATTACTTCAGCCAGTTATTGCAATTGATCATCCCATCGTCATTTTGTGGCTTCATGGTTGGTGAGGGTGGATGTTAGTCAGGGTCCTCAAGTGAGCATATAGTACATGGTGTTTCATTACTTAACACATGGCATTCATGCCTCAGGTGGTGCTGCAGGGCTGCCTCTGTCGGATGCACATATTACACTCCCTGTACATGTTTGTGAGCAGGTCATGTCATTTTAGGCATCCCTGTTATTATTTGAGTGAGTCAGAGAGGGGTATCATTCCCAGGGTTCCTACTGAGCCAGTGTATGTGCTATGTGTTGCCTCTTTGCCAAGGCCAGGGCATACTGGGCACGCCTCCTTCTGCCTACTGGGGCAGGCTAAGGTTGTTCCTCCTCCGAGTCAAGCTCTGCCTGTGATGGCCTTGGCAATGGTGGGGGGCTGTTTGGCCCAGCCCTATGCTGGTCCTGCTGCAGCTGTTTTCGCAAGATCATATTATGTAGCATAGCACATACCATGCCAATTTGGGTACATGTAGTTGGTAAGTACTACAAGGCTCCACCAGATGTGTCCAGACACCGGAACTGTGACTTGAGCAGCCCAAACACATGCTCTATTACATTACGTGTTTGTGCGTGTGCCTCATTATGGCGTTCCTGTTCAGGTGTGTGTGCATTTCTGATGGGTGTCATCAGCCACTGCTCCAGTGCATAACCTGCATCCCCCACTAGGTGTCCATGTGGGATGTCCCCATTGGCAATTGTCTGGTACAGCTGCATCAAATGCCAGATGTGGGAATCATGGTAGCTCCCAGGGCAGCCAGCACACACATTCATTATTATGCCCTGGGCATCACACATGACCTGGAAGTTGATGGAGGGGAATCCCTTGCAGTTAATGTAGGCCCTACCCCGCTCACCGACTGGTGCTTTGATGCGTATGTGCATGCAGTCTATTGCACTCACTACATCAGGGTATTCCGCTATTTGCTGGAAGAGATGCATATTGCTGGCCAATACCTCACGGGCATTGGGGAAATATATATGATCACTGACATGTGCTGACATGGCATCCAGGAACTGGTGCAGTACCCTGGAGGCTGATGCCTGTGATATCCCCATCATATGACCAGTTGGTCTCTGGAAGGTACCTGTTGCTAGTATTCTTAGGCCAACACATACCTTGGTTTCCACTGGGATGGGTTCCCCTCTGTTGGTTCTGTGTGTGAGGCGTGGCCTGCACAGCTCGACTATTTGCTGCAGGAGCTCTCTGTCCACTCTGTAGCGCTCTACTATCTCCAGCTCATGTAACCCGTGGTAGGTGACCCTGGGCCTGTACACTCTTCTCCGTCTCTTCACTGTGGGTTGTCTGGCACCATCTGCACTGTCACCACCCTCAGCAAGTCGCCCATGTCTCATTATAACAGCTATGGCAGCCCCTAGCATTTCTGCTCTGAGTTCAGCTTTTTCAATTTTCATTTCTAATAGCTTACTCCTGTCTTGCAGTGTCTCCTGAGAGAAACATCCTGCACTGCTGTTTGTAGAGTTTTAATTGCTGGGCTGGGCTACTATTCTGCCTGTGTAATTGCCTGCTTCTAATTGTTTTCACCTGCTAGCTCCAGCAGTATTCCCTGCTAGCTTCCTACTAATTCTGTTGCTTCCTTTTTCCTTTCTGTTTCCTCAGGGGGGAGCAGCGTGCATACCAGCAGAAACACTCTCACAGTGGCTTACACGCATGCACACATGCTTACACGGCTCAGGATCTGCAAATTTTGGGTAAAACGCACGCACACCAGCACAAACAGTGTTACAAATCTACCAACACGCTCCCACATGCTCAGTCTGCCTTACACGTGCGCACACTGCCCTACTCGTGCTTCATGGCGCACACACATACGCATGCATGACCAGCAAGAAACTTAGGTGTAAGTAACAGTGTACACCTTCCATTTCTTGACTTTCCCATGCTTATCTTGTGGCACTCCTCTTTCCATGATCTGTGTCTGTCATCTGTCATGTAACACTGACCTCCAATGAACTGCTTTTCTTTCTACCATTCCCCCTGTGATGTCACCTATCTCCTACTCTATTCCTCCCCTTATGTATCTCTTACACTACTCAGACTGTGCTCATTTGCTATGTGACTGTGGGATTCAGTATCCTAACCCTCATTTACATCAGATTGCATACTAATGCTTAGTTACATGTCTTACACTCAGCTTCCCCCCTTAGCAACCACTACACGGTGGCCATGTTGTTTTTGGTCTGCTGGTCCCTGCATTGTCATTCCATGTATTGCATAAAACCCACATTTGTGGGTTTATAACCTTCATTTTTATGTTTTATACAGCGCAGCCCATTTGCTCGGGGCTGCGCTGCGTTTAAACATTGGCAATCGCCGAAAAAAAAAAGAATTATATGTTTTTAATATTTGCATCGGGGTACCTTGCCAATGGCCACATATTTGGCCATTGGCATGCTGCCTGACACATATGCACCCTTTATTTGGAGCTGACATGGCTCCATTGTGATTTTTGCAGAAACATACTCAGTTGTCAATGGAGTACATTTCTGCAGCTAAAACGGCTCTTACACGGGCTGCTTTCTGTTTCGTGGATCGCTACTCTACCTCATTTGCATGCCTTTCAGCTGCAAGTGAGGTATTTAGTATATCCACACCCAGCCTGTGTAAGAGATGTTTTAGCTGGTCTCTTACACGGAGTTTCGGGCTGTTCCTGGATCGCGAGGCTTGCATGGAGTGTTACACGTCTCTTGCAAGCCTTCGTGAATCCTGCCCAATATGTTTGAGAAATTTGGTTAGTATTAAATTATATACAAGGAATATAGCAATGCCTAAAATAAAATAAAATGTAATATACAATTCAGAGTAACATCATGACATAGTACAGCAATGATGCATTTAATAGCATAGTAGGTACTAACTGCAGAGAGAGTAATATGATGTGTAGACAGTTTAGATAACAGATACTAAACAGTTATGTTAATTGAGAGAAGATGAAAAATGAATTAGATAATTTCCAGACATGTAAATATCCATGCATGTTGGAAATTAATTTTTAGTTGCTTTTTGAGTTCATCACTTTTGTAGTGGAGCGAAGAGACAATGGAAGTTTGTTCCATGAGTATGCAATTGAATGACTGTAAAG
>NC_056730.1:224493169-224690669 GCF_019279795.1 Protopterus annectens | reverse complement strand
ACACACACACACACACATATGTATATATGGATTCACTTTAGAAGCTCAAAATACTGAAATATCGGATTTCAGTATTTCACGCCCATAAAGTCAAATCCTGTAAAGAACGAAACACCAGAAGTGCGAAATTCAAAATCTCGCATACTGGAGATTTTGAATTATCGCTTCTGTTGTACAGAAACACCCACCTTCCTTCCCACACACAAACACAAGCCCTTTCCGACATAAAAGAAGGGGGGCAATCCCCCTGCACCCCCATGTGGGGGCTGCACCCCCATACCCCCATACTTATATATTATAACTCTGAGGTTGCACTACATACAAAAACACACAAAACACCACCACACAAGCTACATTCCCTCGCACACACACGTCACAGTAACAAAACGCACTAACACACACCACAGCCCCTACCCAAAACCCTTAACACATAAGCACTTACCTGAATCCATAACTACAGCGAAACACCAGAAGCGCTAATTCAAAATCTCCAGTATGCGAGATTTTGAATTTCATGTTTCTGATGTTTTGTTCTTTACAGGGTTCGGCTTTATGGGTGAAAAATTCTAAAATTTGATATTTCAGTATTTCAAGCTTCTAAAGTGAAACTATATATCTATATATACGTGTGTATATATATATATATATATATATATATATATATATATATATATATATATATATATATATATATATATACTGTAGAACCTCTGTAAGTTGACCACCCAAGGAACTGTAGCAAATTGGTTAACATACAGAGGTGGTCAATGGTCAACATAAAGAACTAGGCCTATTGTACTGATACTGATATGCATATGTACTTTACTGTCTTATACAGCTTTTATTACAGAATATCATGCAAAATCATACATAATTGAAACACAGTAAAATCATACATACAGTATCATATAAAATCAGTAGATTTATTGTTTTCTCATGGTTTAACCATTCTTTCTGAAAAAAGAGTCAGTCTTGGTCTGTTTTTTATTCTTATTACACAGATAAATGGAGAAAGCACTCTCAACACTGGCTACACCACTTATCATACCTGGCCATTTTTCCACAGCAAATAACTTCAACTGCATTATCAGATGTCTGACATCCTCTTCTGGAATCTCTACAATTTCTGTGCCATCCTCACTTGCTTCTTCTACTTCATCAGCTGCTTCATGCACTTTTACACTGGTCTGTACTTCAGTCAATATTACTTGGAAAATTGCTTCTGGGTCAGGTTCCTTATGGGTTGCCACCTCATCATCCATTGCAAATAAACCCTTCAAAATCTACTCCTTCAAATTCTGCCATGGGAGATGGACTGTCTGATTTGGCCAAAACATTGTGCTCATGGGTTGAGACAAATCCAGCTTTCTTGAAACACTTCTGTATCATTTCTGGCTGAACTTTATTCCAAGCAGAACTGATCCAGTGGATAGCATCCAGGGTGTTAACTGATTCAGCAGATGAAGTTACTTCCATAGGAGAACCACAGGTTTGTGTTTTAGTAATGACCCACTAGATGCTTGGAAATCTGCCACCTCAAATTCCTGTGTGAATGTTTTAGCAACTTCTTGGATCATCAGATCAAAGATTCAGATGTTAACTGCCCTCATTTATTTGAACCAGCTTAATGTGGCTTTACTGACTTCATCAAGGGAAGTTTTCCTCCTTTTCTGCTGTAGATCTCCGCTTTCCTTACCACATCTCTCCAAGTACTCATGTTTACATTTTTGGATGTTGCTAACTGTGGTCTTGCTAACATCAAAATGTTCCGCCGTCTTTCTTTGGTGGCTGCTTTCCAGAAAATATAGAAGATCAACCTTTTCCTTCAATACCAGTCTTGTGACTTCTTTCCTATGGCCATCATGCCTCGATTAACTGTAACATTTTCCAGTAATTGCAGGATGTACCTACAATTCAGACCAGTCCTTCACATTTAAAAAATCTTCAGCAACATGTGATAACCAATATGACATTACGCCTAATCCAACATTTGGTAATAAAACATGAAAAAAAGAACTTGTACTAAAGAAAAAATAATACAACTAAGGGGCAAAGCCCACACCTTCTACCCCGTGGTGTAGAGTGGACTCAATTGGTCAAGTTATAGAGGGTAAATTAATATTGGGCAGGATTCACGAAGGCTTGCACGGAGTCTAAGAGTAGTGTAAGACTCCATGCAGCCCTTGCGATCCAGGAACAGTCCGAAATTCCGTGTAAGAGACCAGCTAAAACGTCTCTTACATGGAGTGGGCGTGGAAATACTAATCACCTCACTTGCAGCCAAAAGGCATGCAAATGAGGTAGATCAGCAATCCAGGAAGCCCAAACCAGCCTGTGTAAGAGCCGTTTTAGCTGCAGAAATGTACTCAGTTGACAACTGAGTATGTTTCTGCAAATAACACAATGGAGCCATGTCAGCTCCAAATAAAGGGTGCATATGTGTCAGGCAGCATGCCAATGGCCAAATATGTGGCCATTGGCAAGGTACCCCGATGCAAATTTGAGAAATAAATATTTTTTTTCCGGCGATCGCCGATGTTTAAACGCAGGGCAGCCCCGCGCAAACAGGCTGCGCTATATAAAACATAAAAATGAAGGTTATAAACCCACAAATGTGGGTTTTATGCAATACATGGATTTACAATGCAGGGACCAGCATAGCAAAAACAACATGGCCACCATTTAGTGGTTGCTAAGGGGGGAAGCTGAGTCTAAGACATGTAACTAAGCATTAGTAGGCGATCTGATGTAAATGAGTGTTAGGATACTGAATCCCACTGTCACATAGCAAATGAGCACATTCTGAGTAGTGTAAGAGTTACATAAGGGGTAGGAACAGAGTAGGAGATAGGTGACATCACAGGGGGGAATGGCAGAAAGAAATGCAGTTCATTGGAGGTCAGTGTTACATGACAGATGTCAGACACATATCATGGAAAGAGGAGTGCCACAAGATAAGCATGGGAAAGTCAAGAAATGGAAGGTGTACACTGTTGCTTACAGCAAAGTTTCTTGCTGGGCATGCATGCACATGTGTGCACGCCATGAGGCACGAGTAGCACAGTGTGCGCGCGTGTAAGGCACACTGAGCATGTGGGAGCCTGTTGGCAGACTTATAAGACTATATAAATAGGTAAATAACTCAGGCAAGCGTCGACAGAGTGAGAAATAACATCCAATGTGTAAGAAATCCAAGCAATCCGGTCTTCTAAAACAGATAAATCAGTTTATTGCACAGATGAACCACGATAAGCGCTTTCACTAACTAGTAGCTTCTTCAGATCACAAACAGGAAGCACAATAGCCATGTGCTTTAAATATCTGCATGTTAATTAATCAACCAACTTTTAAAGCAGAAGCGCCATTACACAAAACTTGAAAACTAAATATATAAACATAATATCATTGACATCTAAAATAGACAATAGTATATACATATTCTATTGAAAATTAAAATAACTTCATTCCATGGAGAATGTAAAAACATATTATAAGCAGCATACTGTCAAGTATAAAAGTATATGCAGCCTAATACATAAATGCATGTGATAGTCATATTAAATAAGACATTAATACATGCAAGTAATATTGCAAGGCAACTTATAAACTAAGCAAGGTAAATACCATCAGAAACATGATAACTAACAATAAAAATAGTCATATACAGATCGAGAGAACTATTATCAAACAAAGTGGTACTTGTTATGGTAAAGTCAGTACATGAATGTATAACTGCATCTGTGTAAGAAGTGTATATAAGTGTAGTATCTAAATAAATATATATATCTAGATGTATAATATGTGTGCATATGTACAGGAATAAATAAATAAATAAATAAATAAATAAATAAATAAATAAATAAATAAATAGAGGAATAAATTATCTAGAAGTATAAAGCTAAAAACCTTAACGAAACTGCAATGTGAAATGAATAGGTTACCCAGTAAAAATGTATATGTGCAAGTATCAAAATACATTAAAATCTAAAATCTAAAAAATATATAAAAAATATAAAAAATATATCAGAACTTAGTATGCCTACGCTTCTTTAAATGTGGTCTGATAGATGCCCTTTCATTTAAGCCATGACCTCTATCATCTCTCAACAAAATTATCCACCTACTTTCTCTGTCTTCAGTATGATTCATAATATCACCTCCTCTTACATTAGCATTCATTTTCTCCAGCACCCTAAACATAAACTTGTGTTCAGTACTTGTTTGTGTCACATGCTTGGCTAGTGCATTCTGCAGATTACCTTTCCTTATATTATAACAGTGTTCCCTTATTCTATCTCTTAGTACCCTGTTCGTTTTACCAACATAGAAACATGAACACAGTTCACATACAGCAAGATATATGACATCAGGTGTCATACAGTTGGCATTAGCTCGAGTGTATATTTCCCTCTGTGTATCCGGATGTATAAATACTATACTAGAATCTATTAAGGAACAAAAATTGCATTGTCCACAAGGTGTTGTACCATAACTAAAGCTCGGGTGTATACCCTTGTTTGGTGGATAACAGAGCAATCTTTTAAGATTCTTCTTATTCCTGTATGTAAAAGATGGAGAATCACCCACAATCTTTGTCAGTGTGTCATCAGTATGTAGTATGTTCCAATTTTTAGAGATAATCTCTCTGATTTGTTTATTATCTGCTGTATATGAAGTCAGAAACCTAACTTTTGCATTAGTGACTTCTTTAACATTATTCATTACTAAAGGCTTGGGCCCAAAATATGGGGTACCTAATGTTGAACGTAAACTTAAAACATTATCAAATTGTAAATCTACCTCCGTAGAATTATAGCCTCTCTCAGCAAACTTCTCTCCCAAATCATATAAGTCTGCCATAAAGCCTTTGTCATTGGAATTCAATCTAGACATTCGTAGGGTCTGTCCTTTCACTATATTACTGAAAACATACTTAGGGTGCATACTAGTTCTGAATAGTAAAGTGTTCCTGTAACAGGGTTTCCTAAAAATTCCAGTATTAAACATTCCACATTCAAGTTTTTCGATATATAGATCTAGAAATTCTATTTTCAATAATGAATATTTCATTGTAAATTTCAAGCATGGTATAATATTATTCAAAACCATATTGAAACTAAGCAGTCCTTCTGTATTACCATCCCATAAAATAAACACGTCATCCACAAAACGTCTATAGAATCTTACATATTTCTTAAACATATATTCTTTAAATAGAAACTGTTCTTCCCAGTAGGCTAGGAACATGTTGGCGTAGCTATTGGCACATGGAGTGCCCATAGCTACGCCATCTAATTGCTGATAAATATTATCAGTGAACATAAATACATTATTTTCCAGCACTAACTCAAGAAAGTGTACCAATAAGTCAATTAAAACATTGCCATAGGTACTATGTTCTGTGAGATAGTTACTAACATAAGCTAGACCAAGGTCGTTGGGGATGACTGTGAACAATGATTGGATGTCAAAAGTTACTAAAATCAAATTGTGGATGGTATCCATTTGATTATTAAAATAGTACAAATCTGTTAGAAACTGTTTAGAATCACGTAATACAAATTCATTATTATTTAAAATACACCTTAAATGTTTCTCAATAAAAACTGACAAGTGCTCCGTAACCCATCCTTGCCCTGAGACTATTGGTCTCATGGGTGGCTTAGTAATACTTTTGTGTATTTTGGGTATTCCATGTATAACTGGGATGGTAGGCATCTTAATATATAAATAGTTAAACTCATTTCTATTTATTAAATTACTTCTATAAATATCAGTTAAAATACCATGTACATACGCACACATCTCATAAACCTTAGTGAAATCAATTCTTGTATAAAACACATCATAGCATAGTATACATTTCATTTTGATAATCTATGGTATCAAGTACTACAACACCAGAGCCTTTATCTGCTGGCCTAATTGTTATATTTAAATCATTTCTTAAATTATAAAGGCTCCTTCTCTCCTGGTATGACAGATTATTGTTAAAGTTATTCATTCTCTTTTTATGAAAATACTTATAAATTTCATCTTCTGTAGTGCGTAAATATGCTTCAATTAATGGATGATTGACTGGTGTATAGTCGCTCAGATTCTTAAACATAAATCTATCATTGCTAGTAGTTGGCTCACTATCAATCTCATTGGTGGAAGTGCCATTATAAATGTACTTGAGCATAACATTTCTGCAAAACATTCTAACATCTATGATGGTTTCATCTAGCATACTATTGCTATAAGGGATGAAACTTAGTCCTTTGACTAATAAATTAATGTCATGCTGTGATAGCGGAACACTGGACAAATTAAAAACTAAATTTTGTTGTGGTTTGTCCACATTTTCTTTAGCGTTATGTTGGTGAGTGGCTCCCCTGAAAACTTCCTTTTTTGTCGCCCTCGACTGTTCGAGCGTGTTCTGCTTAAGTTCTTCTCCTGGCGTATAGCTAAAGGGAAGGAAAGATTTAAAGCTGCTCCTTTATTAAATTCATTTGTTTTAGATCTAAAAACCTGCTCTTGACCATTCAGCAGTCTATTCTTAACTACATTCACAGTAGGGTATAAATTTGCATTTTCATTCATACTGTTATGCGTTATATGTATGACATCTATAGAGTCATTGCTAGTTGCTATTTCTTCATTACTAGCAGCTAAGTTAGTAGAAAGACAAATGTCAGCAGATATAGTATTGGAATCAGCATGTTCAATGTCAATAGTTGGGGCCTCTCCTGCAACTTCCAATACATTAGAAACAGCTGCAGGAGATACAGCCACTTTACCAGTGCTCTGTAAAGTCTTATGCTGTTGAAAAGGTAAAGTACCTTGCTTGATAGCAGATGCAGGCATACGTTCTGGGACACGCCTTTCCCAGACAAAAACTTGCCCTGTTTTAAAATCTTGTATATCCCTTGAAACTTTGCTTTGTTTCTGCTGAGATAATTTACGCTCATAGGCAGATACAGAGTCCAATATATTATCAAACAAATCATGTATAGCCAACTCTGTATAGTCAACAACTGTTGCTGTAAATCATTGATTTTACTGGTTAAAGCTTGTTCTTCGGGTTTGAAAAAATCAATCAACAGTTGTAAATATTTACGGCTAGTCTCAATGTTTATCTGCTGCCATAATGACAGCAGTTCTGGGTATTCATTGCCTTGACTAGGCATAGAGAACACCCTAAGCCCACGTGGTATAATAGCATTATCTAAACAGAATTGAAAATGCTGCCTTTGCATTTGTAAGCATTTAAGTTTATAAAAATGTTTCTCTATGTCATTAAGTATTAAATTAGCTCTCTGAAAATCCAAATCACGCTCACCCATATTAGCTGGTAGTTGTTCAGTTGTTAGCGACCATAATGTAGTAAGAGTCCCTTCAAGGTGCTGTTTAAACTTGGCTTCCATCGCTGCCTTGCCCCGGTGTTCACTTCTGGGCTTATAGGGAAGCTCAATATCCGCCATAACTTTAGTAGAATGTCCAGTAGCTGAAAGCTCACTCATAGTCTCGTAACCAATGTAAAAGATGTATAAACCACGTTAGAATATAAATAGAATGCTGGTTACTGCCACAGCACGCTTGCTTATAAACAAATAAATAAATAGGTAAATAACTCAGGCAAGCGTCGACAGAGTGAGAAATAACATCCAATGTGTAAGAAATCCAAGCAATCCGGTCTTCTAAAACAGATAAATCAGTTTATTGCACAGATGAACCACGATAAGCGCTTTCGCGCGTGTAAGGCACACTGAGCATGTGGGAGCCTGTTGGCAGACTTATAAGACTGTTTGCGCTGGTGTGCGCACATTTTAACCCGAATAAGTAGATTCTAAACCGTGTAAGCATGTGTGCGCGCATGTAAGCCACTGTGAGCGTGTTTCTGCTGGTATGCGCGTTGCTCCCCCTGAGGAAACAGAAAGGAAAAAGGAAGCAACAGAATTAGTAGGAAGCTAGCATGGAATACTGCTGGAGCTAGCAGGTGAAAACAATTAGAAGCAGGCAATTACACAGGCAGAATAGTAGCCCAGCCAAGCACTTAAAACTCTGCAAACAGCCGTGCACGATGTTTCTCTCAAGAGACACTGCAAGACAGGAGTAAGCTATTAGAAGTGAAAACTGAAAAAGCTGAACTCAGAGCAGAAATGCTAGGGGCTGCCATAGCTGTCATAATGAGACATAGGCAACTTGCTGAGGGTGGTGACAATGCAAATGGTGCCAGACAACCCACAGTGAGGAGACGGAGAAGAGTGTACAGGCCCAGGGTCACCTACCATGGGTTACATGAGCTGGAGATAGTGGAGCACTATAGAGCGGACAGAGACCTCCTGCAGCAAATTGTCGAGCTGTGCAGGCCACGCCTCACACACAGAAAAATGAAGGTTATAAACCCACAAATGTGGGTTTTATGCAATACATGGATTTACAATGCAGGGACCAGCATAGCAACAGAGGGGAACCCATCCCAGTGGAAACCAAGGTATGTGTTGGCCTAAGAATACTAGCAACAGGTACCTTCCAGAGACCAACTGGTGATATGATGGGGATATCACAGGCATCAGCCTCCAGGGTACTGCACCAGTTCCTGGATGCCATGTCAGCACATGTCAATGATCATGTATATTTCCCCAATGCCCATGAGGTATTGGCCAGCAATATGCGTCTCTTCCAGCAAATAGCGGAATACCCTGAGGTAGTGGGTGCAATAGATAGCATGCACATACGCATCAAAGCACCAGCCGGTGAGCAGGGTAGGGCCTACATAAACTGCAAGGGCTTCCCCTCCATCATCTGCCAGGTCGTGTGTGATGCCCAGGGCATAATAATGAATGTGTGTGCTGGCTGCCCTGGGAGCTACTATGATTCCCATATCTGGCATTTGACGCAGCTGTACCAGACATTTGCCAATGGGGACATCCCACATGGACACCTAGTGGGGGATGCAGGTTATGCACTGGAGCCGTGGCTGATGACACCCATCAGAAACACACATACCTGAACAGGAACACCATAATGAGGCACACGCAGAAACACGTAATGTAATAGAGTGTGTGTTTGGGCTGCTCAAGTCACGGTTCCGGTGTCTGGACACATCTGGTGGAGCCTTGCAGTACTCACCAACTACATGTAGCCAAATTGTCATGGTATGTGCTATGCTACATAATATGATCTTGCAAAAACAGCTGCAGCAGGACCAGCATAGGGCCGGGCCAAACAGCCCCCAACCATTGCCAAGGCCATCACAGGCAGAGCGTGACTCGGAGGAGGAACAACCTGAGCCTGCCCCAGTAGGGAGAAGGAGGCGTGCCCAGTATGCCCTGGCCTTGGCAAAGAGGCAATGCATAGCACATACACTGTCTCAGTAGGAACCCTGGGAATGATAGCCCTCTCTGACTCACACATATAATAACAGGGATGCCTAAAATGACATAACCAGCTCTCAAACATGTACAGGGAGTGTAGTATGAGCATCCAACAGAGGCAGCCCTGCAGCACCACCTGAGGCATGAATGCCATGTGTTAAGCAATGTAAAACCATGTAGTATATGCAAACTTGATGACCCTGACTAACATCCTACCCTCTCCAAGCATGATGCCACAATATGACAATGAGATGATCAATTGCAATAATTGGCTGAAGTATTGCTGTTAGTCAAAGGGGATCCAATGTGTGCCAGCCTGGGATGACATGCTGAGCATGACATGATGCTCCACCTGCTGAGGGTGGTGTGCACCTATCAGTCCTGGCCTTATGGATACTGGCAAAGGCTGTTGTTACCCACAGCGTGCCTTGAATAGGTAAGGCTCAAAACACAATCCCACCTCCATAGGTATCACAAGGGATAAGAACCTAGATGTAATGCTACACAATGCCAGAAGTCTAAACAGCAAGATGCATGCAGTCTAAACTCCCCCAGTATGGAGAATGTTGATATCTGTCCTGTAACAGAAAACTGGGTCAAGGCTCACAACAGCACCCTAACACTACCAGGTTACACCTCATACTGTGCTGTACAGCCTCAAAACATGGAACAAGCTACAAAAGGAGGGTGACTAGCAATAATTGTCAAGGATAACCCCACCCCCATGTTGGTACCACAACAAGAAGCAGCATGGACTAGCCATGGTCAAGTAACAGTGGCTAAAACTGCCTCCCAGTTTATAGCCTGCTACAGACTACCATCCTAACACGAGGAACTGCACTTGGTCTATGCTGGAATATATGAATATATCAAGCCCTCCAAACCACATTACATTGGGTGACTAAAAATACCCAAACATGGACTGAGAGCATTATTCTAGCTCCAACACTGTAGGACAAAGGTTCCTAGAATCCATAAACCAAAATGCCCAGGAACAATGTACCACTCCCACAAGAGGGGTATCAGCAACATGGGTACTGGATGGCAAGATGAGAAGTATGTCCCTCACTGGTAAGACCAGACCATAGAGTAATCACACAGGATATACACATCCTGGCCATAGTCCCTGGCCAGAAAACCACAGTGAAAAACATGTGTAAAGCAAAAGTTGCACTCCTCCAAACTGATGTGGAATCCATTAAAGGCCCTGTGCAGGTGCAAAATATGGGCCACACCTCAGAACCTGTTATACAGGCATTCCATGAACACTGCCGGGAATGCATGGATTATGCAATCCCAAATAAAACCAAGACACAATGCCATACACGCAGGCATCTGGCAAGGTGGACTCCAGCCATTACCAAACCATGCAAGAGAATGAGGAAGCTACTACATGATAGAGCAAACATAAAAAGGGAAGTAATCTCTGATCAGTAGTATGGCAATAAAATATGTCCACTCATACAATCCACTAAGGCCAGCTACAACAAGTTGAATCTGTGAATCTTGAGGCATTGTTACACCTGCCCCATGTACACAGACAACCCTCACCTCCCCCCAAGAAATACAAATATATGTGAGAGATGCAACCATTTATCCAAACCGGAGGCTGAGCTCTCAACTCAGTACTGTCAAAACTAGTCAGGAGGAGAAGGTAACCACACACACCACAAACCCAGTCTCACATAGACCTATCACAACTGCAAACCAAAGACATAAACACAGAAAAACATTCCCGGAGGCTCTAATTACAAACACACCACATCAACAGAGGCCTCCAAAGCAGACACCCAAGAAACCACTACCTCCAAACATAGCACATGCAACACATAGTACACAAAGCTGGTGTGCCAAACAGTCACAGGCCAGAAGGACAAACAACATGCCTGATACAGTTGTAATAGATGACTCCATAGTCAGACACACTGCTGTCCCGCTCAGCAGACTGAACAAGGGAAAGGGTACAGTAAGCTGCCTGTAGGCTGCTACAATACGCCACATAACACAAGTACGCAGGTCACCCCAAAGCAAGTAGAAATATGATGCAGTCATTGTCCATGCTGGTGTGAATGACCTGAGATGTACCTCCCCGGACTACATGAAAAGAGACATAGATGAGGTCTCTGATTATGTAGTCCAGGCCGGTATGATACTAACCGTGTGCAGCATCCAACCCTCACCAAGAATGATGACAGAGTACAAACACAGAATGATCAGCTTTAACAAGTGGCACAATTACTGGCATCATTCCAAGGGGATCCAATGTCTGTCTGCTTGGGATGTCATGCTTGACAAGCCTCGCTGCTGTGCCAGGGATGGCTTGCACCTGTTACCCCTGGGCGTCTGGATATTGGATAAGGCTCTTGCCGCCTCCATAGAGCCTTTCATAGGCAAGGCTGAAAAGACTAACCCACCTCCCTAAAAAACATAAGTGGAAAGAAACATAAGGGTAATGCTGCCCAATGCCAGATGTGTAAACCTCAACATGCATGCTCCCAAGGCCCTCCCCAGTATGGAGAACATCGATGTCAGTGCAGTGACAGAAACCTGCAGCAAGGCTCCTGACAGCACACCAGCACTACCAGGTTATACCTCATATCATGCGTTATGGCCCCAAAACCTGGACCAAAACATAAAATGAGGGTGAGTATCCATATTCAGCACAGACACCCACACATCCAGGTAACTGACAATGCACGAAGCATCAGAGACCACCCATGTGCAACTAACCGTAGGAAAAACTGCTGTACAGTCTGTAGCATGCTACAAACCACACTCTCACACACAGGAACCCCACTCAGCCATCCTGAAGACACTGGACAGTATGAATGTCTCACCAAATACCAAACAAGGTACTCACATATTACCACATAGGTGGTAATCCATTATGTATGGAAGGAGTAATCAGGGACCTAGGGACACAAGTGGACAGTAACCTGTCATGTGACACTCACATTGCCAACGTGGCTAGGAAGACTGTCTATATTGGACACCGTATCATGAAAGGATTCACATCTACGTCAACAGAGGTCATTGTGCCCCTATTCTGTTGTCTTATCAGACCCATAATCTAGTACAATGCCTCATTTGAGATGTACCTTACCCAACACCTGCAGCAGTTAGAAAGACCTCAAAGGTACCTCACCAAGAGGATAAAGGGTCTCAAATATATGTCATATGCTGCCTGGCTGTAGACACCCCAGCTGTATGCAGTCACATACTGCCTACACAGAGGCGTTGTATGCCTGTTGTACAAGGCCATGTCCAACACAGGAGTAATGGACATGCTCCACCCCAGAAAACACAAATCCATCGGAGCTGTGAGAGTGACAAATGTCAACCTCAACACATAATGAAATAGGATGTGCTGGAGGGACAGATACATAACCCAGCGGCTCCCTACACCCTGGAACGGAATCCCACCCCATGTTAGGCAGAGCCCCTCACTGACACTCTTCAACAGGAATCTTGCCAAGTGGATGGATGATCGTAGATGTACACTGGGGGTCTTCACTGTGTCACATCCAGACAGAGGCACAGTAAAGTAAATCATAAATGACCATAATATTCACATAGCAAGGGGTGGCGGAAGCCACACACACTCTGGTTAGGCTTATAAATGCCCTAGGGCAGATAGCCTAGTATGAACCTATGAACCTATAAAGATACAAATTGTACAGGACACTAAGAATAATCACAAGGCTTTCTTAACTGATGGTAGGAACCTTATTGGGAATTCAGATATGCTCTGAATCACTCAAATATTACAAACAACATACCAAACACACACACATATTGCCAACATCCAACCTGACAGGTGCAGTGCAACCCCCCCCCCCCCAAAATGCAAAATACCTATCCCAGCAGAGTGCTGGCCCCCTGACAATTCAGATGCTGAGGTAACAGCCAGCATCTACAAAGCAAAACACACAGCATCAATGATATGAGATGGTGTCCTGGGCTGAGTCCAACATGGACTCCAAGAAGAATGGAATGCCAAGTAACACTACTGCTCAATGTCAGCCTTACCACAGGATATGTAACCAAAGAGCAGTGTACAACAACAGTGGTCCTTCTCCACAAAGGTGTTGCCTGAATGGATACTGCAAACTACCACCCCAGAATCCTGACAAGCTTGGTCTGCAAAGCTATGGAAAGGATCAGCATGTACCTCAGACATAAAGATATTGGGGACCTACTGACACTGGACCCTACCCAGTGTGGCCTTCTTAAGTGCAGATCCTGCCCCTTAAACATGTTTGACTCATTTGAAACAGTCACTAAGGTAATTGATGAGGGGAATGTGGTCCACACAGCCTAGCTGGACCTTGCAAAAGGCTTCCATACAATACCCCACATGTTCATTATAGATAAGCTCACCAGCTTAAATATAAACCCCTATGTCAGTAGAGGGGTTGCAAACCAGACCAAGGACAAAACTGACATGGTCAGAAATGCTGCAGCCATGTCAGACTACAAACCAGATATAACTGGCATCCCACAAGGCTTGGTCCTCGGACCTCCCTTGTTTGGTATATATGTCCCATAGGTATAGGCCAACATGGAAGGACTGTGTCTGAGCAAGTTTGCAGAGGACTACAAACTGGCCACCATATCTGACCCTCCAGCTGACACAAGCATCCCACAAAAGGGCCACATAGAAACAGACAATTCGTGCCATAGCCATGTCAGCAAGCTAATTGCAGAAAAGTGTATAGTCAACCCCTGTGGATATACAGTAAGTGCCCACCAATTACCACATAGGTGTTAACCCATTAAGTACTTAACATGTAATAAGAGACCTGGGGACACAAGTTGATATATATCCTGCATTGGACAATCATGTGGCTGTAGTGGTTACAGAAACATACCGTATACCTGCCTAATCATGAAGGTTGTCAGATCTAGATCAGGGGAGGTCATTGTGGCTCTGCAGTCATCCTTCATCAGCGTCACAATTGACTACAATGGCCCCTGTGGGATGTACCTCAGCAGACACCTCCATCAACTGGAAAGACCCCAAAAGTACCTCAAAAGGAGTATCAAAGAGCTTGAACAGATGCCATGTGTTGCCTGATTAAACAAACTGCAGCTTCACACACTGCCATACTGCCCGCCCAGAGGCAAGCTGTGCCTGATGTATAAAGCCATGTCCAAGCTGGAATCAATGAACATGCTGCACCTTGTACAATCTGAATGGCAGTGAGCTATGCACATGAGAGACCTGAACTCCAGCACTGACATACATCGGACAAGCTGTACTGAATGATCCATAACACAGAAGCCACCCCCACTCTTGAGTAAACCCCCAGTACAGGTTAGACAGAGAGTCACTCATCGACTCTCCTCAAGATGAATCTTGATGAGTGGATGGGAGATGGTAGGTTTACCCTGGGTATCACTGTTATGTCACGGGTAGACGGAGGCACAGTATACTAACCATGACATATGTCATGTTCAACTCCAGTTACAATGTGTGTCAAAGGACAAACACACTCTCTGACTAGCATTAGAAATGGCCTAGGGCACATCGCTAGTGTTTGCCAATGTCCACCTATGTTGTGGAATACACTACCAATGTTGGACAAGCCTGGTTTAAGTAGTCCATATCTGAACATAATGCAACATGGTCATATGTGCACAACTGGCCCCTAACCAGTCTGTTGTGCTCACTATGAAAATGTAAAGCAGTGATAGGACTAAAGCCCAGGATACTGTCCACCACAGTGAAAGTACTGAACCAGTACACTATACGGTACTACAGTGTTAGGTCAGTATGAAAGGATGTTGACAACTGTATGCAAAGTATCCCATGCAAACCCTGCAGGCACAGTATAATCCCTGTTGTGTTCAGACACAAAGCAGTTGGACAGTAAGTACACAACATGACACACAACACACAACCATAAACGTGAGATATTGTTGAAGTTCACACTCTTCCACAAATGTGGTGGACTGCAGAGTTCAACATATGGAAAGCTCACACTGGGCATGCTTGCACACTTTGATAAATGAGACATATGTCAGACAACATGCCATGGAAAGCCTGAACTGGGCATGCTCACACACTTAGGCCATATCTCAGTTTAGCAGTTGGCCACACATATCTGGTATTTGTACGTGTTATTCCAGGAACCAACCACATTACAGCAATCTGCCCAGTGCACACAGTTAAATGACTACAGAGACATAAGTGATATAGTGGATCCCTCTCATATTCAAACATCTTCCACAGATACACAAGTTGTTCATAGAAACAGGGAATGCTATGGCAATAAAGACCTGCAAACAGTCTATCAGCAACAAATATTGTGCATCTGACAATTAAACATATGGGTGTAGAGGTCAATACTAGGCTGTTTGCCCTAGGGAATGAAAGCTTAGCCAGAGTGTGCTTGGCATCTGCCTCCCCAGTACAGTAGGCTACTGTGCCACTGTAACGTAGGTCACATAAGGCACCGTTTGAGGCTAGTGTGCTGTGCCTCCATCAAGCAGGGACACAGTGGAGATCCCAGGGGTTGAATTTGCTATGCCACATCCATGTTGTTGGTGTGTGCTGGAAGAGGGTTGGTGAGGACCTCTAACAGTAAGTGGGCGTCAATAACAGACTGAGGGGAGCCTTATCTGCAGTGTCTGGACAATTTCACTGTCAACACTTTGTCATGATGATTATGAGGGATTGAAGTGTCGTGCCAGTACTGTACAGAGATGTCCTCCCTCTGTGGGCTACTGCTCTGCAATGTATTAGCTCACTCCGTCTGTTGGACAGCACATATATGGCTGGTGTACACCTGACAGGTGTCCTGTTGTGGAGAAGTCATGGGTATATTTGGGATAGCATGATCAATGCAAACCTTCCACATGCTCATAGAATGCAATTGTCAAGGATTATGCAGAGTGGCCTGTATACTCCCCCAGCATGGGTCCTTTGAAGTCTTCCACCCCAGTCTTCACAAGTGTAAAGTCTGCTTTTGATAAATACACTTTGTTTGCAGTGACAACCTTGCCTGGGGGTGGGGATGGGATATGGATGTCCAGGGAAAGGTGGGTATGGTCAGATATCAACAATGGTGGTCTGCCTCTGGTGTGGAACAGTGAGTACCCATGTTGCAGATGGTCAGGTGCAATATGTATTCCCCCTAGTGGCTGTGCTGAGTGGTCCTGCCATAGCACATGGACTCACAAATTGTAGTGGCTGTAGGGTAATGTTGTAGAGGCCTGAGTAGTTCTCACACACAATATACCTGTACCTGACGTTAACAACTGGAATGGTGTATGTGAACACCTTCATATCTTGGCACTGTTCCCAGGGAAGCAAAGTGTGTGTCCAGGATGTGGGAGGGGTGGTCTGAACTGGTTGTGTTGTGTGTTACAGGTCCTGTGGTCATGAAGCATGGTATAGAACATAACCTGCCAGTGCTGATGTGCATATCTGACCCTGAAGTAGGTGGCTGCAAATGCATATATATGCTATCCCCCACCTGACAGGTAGTAATAGATGTACATACCTCTGTATAAATAATGATGTCAGCACCCTATAAATACTGCAGGTGCAGACCCAATACCCAGTAAATCAGATAGTGCGCTCTGCTAATGCGTCTCCCTTAAGTGTCATAATATAGTTAGGTAGGGGCACAAAACACCAACAAACTGGAACAAAAAGCAGAAATAGGCAAATGGAATCCACGAACACAGGCAAGGCAGAAATAAGCCAAATGACCCTTTATTGTAAGCGCTTTCGGTAAGGAAAATTTTCCCCACCTTCCTCAGACAAAAAATGTTACAACCATAAAACAGTAGAGTGCTGTTAAATACTTAATTGGTTGTGACCTCATAATTATTCTCCAAAAACTTAAAAGGCTAACACCATTCTTTTTAAAAAAACATTAATTAAATACAAAATAAACTTATATTACTAAAATCAATTGAATAAAAGTGTATATAAATATATATATATATATATATATATATATATATTTAAAAGTTATTCATGTATATACACCTAGTAGCCAAAAAATTAACACACAGCAAGCAAGCAAAAAATGAACTCAAGCTAAATATAAAATGACAAACAGATGAACACTCACCTTATGTTAAAGGTGCTGATTATTATAACTTCCCAACTTCAGATTCTATATTATTTTATATTGAATATTAAACAAATAATGCTGAACTTAATAACATGTAAAATATAACTTATAAAATGTGAATTATATAAAGTAAAATATAATG
The DNA here is from genome assembly GCF_019279795.1 of Protopterus annectens. Classification (NCBI taxonomy): domain Eukaryota; kingdom Metazoa; phylum Chordata; order Ceratodontiformes; family Protopteridae; genus Protopterus; species Protopterus annectens. The sequence goes on along the minus strand of NC_056730.1, from coordinate 224,673,075 downwards.
TAACAAGTGGACAGCTATTCAAATATATATATCTCTCAAAGGATTTGGATATAAAAAATGTTAAACATCAAACCACCTAGATCTCAACTGTATAATGAAAATAAATAATTTCATCTATTTAGTGCCATTAATTTCAAAAAACACTTAATGGACACTATCTCGTTCAAGCCAGGGGCCATATATGCAGCAGTACGAATCTGCCAAAAAAACTCTTGTTGGCCATGGACCCCCCCTCACCTGTGGTTGTACTTGTTGTAAAACTGCAAAAGCAAAGCTATGATCTAAGTTACAATGAACATGTTTAGTTAATGCATTATTCAAATCATTCTTTTCAATAGCATAAAGATGTTCGTATATCCTTTTCTTTAGTGGTCTATCGGTCTTACCTATGTAAAAAGCTGGACACTTTTTACATAGTGCCGTATAGACCACTCATTTAGAATTGCAATAGAAAGAGCCATGTATGTCAAAACTTCTACCAGCCATAAAGATGGTATGGGTGACTAAAATATGTTTGCAAAAATGACAGGTGCCACACTTTTTCATTCTAACTTTTTTATTATTAGTTTTAATGCTGGTCATTTCCAATAGTTGTTTTAAATTTTGCCCACGCCTATACGTAATTGTAGGTTTATCCCCCAATAATTTTAACAGTAAGTGGTCCTCTGTAATAATTTTCCAATTTTTAAACACAATATTGTTGATAATCTGGGCATCTAAACTAAAGGTAAACAAAAAATTATTATTATTGATCATACCATCATTTTTATGAATCTTAGTGCCCATGTTCCCACCTCTAAGTAGTGGTTCAAAATGTCCTGATTCCCTTTTAGTGTAAACCTCTTGTTTTAAATCTTCCACAAAATCTAGGGGATATCCCCTTGTGATAAACATGGATTGGATGTTTTCACATTCAGTTAAAAAATCTGATAAATTCGACACCATACGGGCCGCTCGGACAAATTGTCCCTTAACTACACTTCGTTTTTGGTGTATAGGGTGGGAACTCTGGAAATGTAGATAATTATTGGAAAATGTAGATTTTCTAAAAATAGTTGACTTGAATTGTTGTAAATCATAGTCTTTACTTATTTTCACATCAAGAAATGAAATTTCATCTATGTTAGTAACATAAGTGAATTCCAAGAAATCTGTCATGTTGGAAACATTCTCAATAAAAGTTGGAATCATTTCTGCAGACCCTTTCCACAAAAAGAACATATCATCTTGGTACCTAGTGTACCAAGTGACATTTCTCTGGAAAAGCTGATTTTGAAACAAAAATTCATGTTCCCAATATACTAACACACTATTTGCGAATGTACAACCACAAGGTGAGCCCATAGCAATTCCAGAGGTTTGAAGGAAGTAATTATTCTTGAAAATTAAAAAATTGTTACAAAGAATAATGTCTAATAATATTTCAACCAAGCGCATCTGTTCAGTCGGAACACCTTTACGGAGCATAAAATCAATTGTCCATTGCACATTTAAACTATGTGGAATGACCGTATATAGGTCTTTAATATCCACAACTATGAATAAAAGGGCTGGATCAAACGCTATATGATTTACATTTTCGAGAAAGCTCCAAGAGTCCCTGCATATTTGTTCTTCTTGTTTCAATAAAGGCTTAAGTATATTATCCACCACTTTAGCACAAGCATACGTAATAGACCCTCTACCATCGACAATTGGTCTAAAGGGAGGGTCTACTACGTCCTTGTGAATTTTAGGAGTTCCAAACAAAGCAGGGACTCTTGGGGCTGTCATTGTAAGATATTGAAGTAAATCAGAATCAATTACTCCTTCAAGAAACAAATCATCCAGTGTTTCTTTAATTCTCTTATTGGCAATATTAACCTCATTTAAACTTGCGAGTATATAGGGGCCTGTATTAAGATATTCAAACATTTTATTTTTATACTCAAAATTATCCATAAATACAAGCCCTCCACCTTTGTCAGGTGCCATGACTCTAACCTGACATTGGTTGAGTAATTGAATAAATGCCAGTTCATCATTATTAACATTCCGATTTATCTGTTTTTTCTTGTCAAATGGAAAATATTGTTTGTTAGCCAATGCTCTGAGATCCAGCTCACACATCTTCTCAAAAATGCTAAGTGTGCTGTTAAGGGGGGGGTTGAAAACACTAGAAACCCTATGCGTACCGAGTAGAGAAGGGGTATTCCCCAATAAAGATGTAAGGTTAAGCTTCCTGACATATAACTTTAAATCAACAATGGTGTTAACAAGATTAAATTTTCTGTCAGGAACGAATGACAATCCTTTAGCAAAAAAGTTAATTATACTATCATCTAATGTTAAAGAAGTATAATTATAGATTTTGAAATCCCCAGTTTCATTAAACATTATAGTAGGTTTCTCCAAAAATAATGACGCATTACTACCATTACTGTATTCAGATTGATTTATGACTAACATCTGCGCTGATTGCCCCTCTTCTTCCTTTGATTCCGCCCCCGATAATTGTTGTTCGATGTTAAATTCCTGGAATTGGTGCCCCTCTGAAAACCCTGATTGGTTTCAGCTGCATTCTCAATTTCATTAGTGCCTTGGGCTTCATTATTAGTGTTTCTCTCATGAGAATTGCTATTTATCCTATTGGACCTAATGCATTCACTTCTACGGACTGGTTGTACTTCACTTGCATCCCCTGCTGTAATAGCATCTGAATTAGAATTTATATATTCCCCTAATGATTGCTGCCTCCAAGCAGCAACTTGACCAAGTGGGGGTGGGGGGTAAGCCTTACTATTTTCATATTCAAGAATGTCTCTATCTATTTTCCATTTCTTGTTATTAACCATTTTATTGATAGAGACTTCAATACTAGAAAGGACCCTCTCATAATCATATTTATACCTGCAAAAATCAACATGTCCTTGTAGAAATGATTCAAGTTTCATCAGGTCATCTTGTAATGCATTCACCTCAATAAGATAAAATTTAATTAAGCAGTCCATAAATTCGATACCCTGTTTATCAAACATTCTAAGAAGTTCAGCATGAAATTCTGAGTTCCTGATTGTACCAGCTGGGTACCGCCATTGGCGCAAACCCTTTGGTACAATACATTTGTTGATGCACTCACGGAGATAGGAAATCTCCAATTGCAACTTCCTACAACGAAAAAGTTTTGAATCAAAGGTATTCAATTCTTCCAGGAATGAACTCACCCTCTCTTCTTGCGAGTGTGCGCTGGGACTGGAACCATTAGAGAAGAAGTCAGTGTTAGCCAAAAATGACGAGACTTTAGGCAGCGTAGATATATTTGATGTTCTTTCTGTTGTAAGGGTATTACTACCTTCCGACCCAACATTCATGCTGAATGTAACTCTTGGCTGTTGGTTCGGTTCAGTAGTCCCTTCCCTGTTTGTTTCAGGCATCGACGTATTCACTCTTCCTGTTAGAGGGACTGTACGTGCATTGTTAATTATGGATGACGTTGGTGCTTGTGCTTTACCGTCAGCATTCCGGTCGTCTATTCCAAGTATTCTTTGAGATAAATTGTCCACTTTAACCATGAGCAAGTTGATAAGAACAGTTAAATCATTTTGCGACATGGAACTAGTCGCAGGGCTCAAACTTGAACTTGACCCAACAAAATTTAAATTTGCTTGCTGCTGTCCTTCAGAAATAGAAGAAACATCTTCATTTTGTGAAAATAAGGGCTGACTTTCATTTCCGTTTCGCCCATTGCCATGTTCAGAAACAGCATTTGCTCCAGGCATCACAAACTGTAGAATCACAAAACACCAACAAACTGGAACAAAAAGCAGAAATAGGCAAATGGAATCCACGAACACAGGCAAGGCAGAAATAAGCCAAATGACCCTTTATTGTAAGCGCTTTCGGTAAGGAAAATTTTCCCCACCTTCCTCAGACAAAAAATGTTACAACCATAAAACAGTAGAGTGCTGTTAAATACTTAATTGGTTGTGACCTCATAATTATTCTCCAAAAACTTAAAAGGCTAACACCATTCTTTTTAAAAAAAACATTAATTAAATACAAAATAAACTTATATTACTAAAATCAATTGAATAAAAGTGTATATAAATATATATATATATATATATATATATTTAAAAGTTATTCATGTATATACACCTAGTAGCCAAAAAATTAACACACAACAAGCAAGCAAAAAATGAACTCAAGCACTTTAACAGCACTCTACTGTTTTATGGTTGTAACATTTTTTGTCTGAGGAAGGTGGGGAAAATTTCCCTTACCGAAAGCGCTTACAATAAAGGGTCATTTGGTTTATTTCTGCCTTGCCTGTGTTTGTGGATTCCATTTGCCTATTTCTGCTTTTTGTTATAGTTAGGTAGGGGTTTGAATCCTGAAAATGCTCCGTGTGAGTGAGCGGGATTGGTGTGTGTGCAATTCTGTGTGAGAGAAATGTCCCTTTTGGCAACAAGGAGAACACACTACAGGATGCACATTCCCCTTTCTAAACACTGATGATGTCAGCACCCTATAAGTATAGCAAGAGAAGACAAACCTCCCAGTAATGTGAATAGCTCGCTCCACTAATGCGTGTGTCATAACATAGTAAGGTAGGGGCTTGAATCTTGCAAAAGCTCAGTGTGTGTGCAATTCTGTGTGAAAGAATTGCCCCTTTTGGCAACTAGGACAACACACTACAGGATGCACATTCCCCTTTCTAAACATTGATGATGTCAGCACCCTATAAGTACAGCAGGAGAAGCGAACCCTCCCAGTGACGCAAATAGCATGCTCTGCTAATGCGTCTGTCTTGAGTGTCATAACATAGTGAGGTAGGGGTTTGAATCCTGCAAATGCTCAGTGTGTGTGCAATTCTGTGGGAGAGAAATGTCCTTTTTGGCAACTAGGACAACACACTACAGGATACACATTCCCCTTTCTAAACACTGATGATATCAGCACCCTATAAGTACAGTAGGAGAAAAAGCACCACCTAGTAATGCAAATAGCGTGCTCTGCTAATGCATCCATCTTGAGTGTTGTAACATAGTCAAGTAGGGGTTAGAATCCTGCAAATGCTCAGTGTGTGTAATTCTGTGTGAGAGAAATGTCCCTTTTGGCAAATAGGACAACACACTACAGGATACACATTCCCCTTTCTAAACACTGATGATGTCAGCACCCTATAAGTACAGCTGGAGAAGAGCAACTTCTCAGTAATGCAAATAGAGCGCTCGGCTACAGCATCTTGTACTATTGTCGTAATATAGTTAGGTAGGGGTTTGAATCCTGCAAGTGTGTGTGTGGGGGAGGGGGTGGAAATAGGGTGTGTGCAATTACATGTGTGACAGAACTAACCCTTTTGGCAACCAGTACAGCACACCAGCTGCTGCATATTCCAATCTCCACACAGAGATGATGTCAGCACCCTACAAGTACAGCAGAAGAGGGCAAATCTCCCAGTAATGCAAATAGCATGCTCTGCTACTGTGTCTCTCACTACTGTCATAGCACAGTTAGTTATGGCTTTGAATTCTATAAATGCCACATGTGTTTTTGTCACACAGAATGCCCATGTGTGTGGGTTGTTGTTCACAATAATGCATGACATTAATTAAACCAGTAATGGCAATGCACACAGATGATGTATGCGTGTGCCAAATACACATATATACCTGTGACCTTCAATAGTTTCCATGTCTGACACCTGCCACATGTGAATGCATGGTATTTGCACTGGATAACATTATGACTGTGGTTTTCTGTGCGGGTGCTGCATGTGGTATGTGTATATACAGTGTGAGTTGTATATGGTATCATCCTAGCGGCGAGGGATACACATCTGGTCTGGGGCATATAGTCTACATGTTGTTGGTGAACAGGTGCTGCATGTTTTCACCTGTTGTGGGAGTGGTAACTAGTTGTTCTATAGCAATGCAGTGACTACATGCTAGGAACCTTTCAGCTTGGGTATTGTAGCTACAGTAATTCATCAGCATTCAGTAATACTTCAGCAGTCTTGGTGAGGGTATGATGCCAACCAAGGTCAGGGTCATACCAGCCTGTGCCACATGCTCAGAGAGCCCTTCTATGTTCCCTATCATGTAGTCCAGGGAGGTACATCACAGGTCAGCCATAGTGGCACGGACAATGACTGAGACATATGTGTCCATGCCTCTGACTGACCTGTATGCTTGTTTTATGCGGTGGACCGTAGTGCCCCACGGGCATATCACTGTGACCTTCACCTTGTCCAGCCTGGTGAGCGGGACCTCACTGTACCGGACAATAAAGGTACCTAACACAACTGTAACAGGTGTGTTGTCTAGCAGTACAGGCTGTGACTGTTTGGCACACAGGATTTCTGTGCTATGTGTTGCACCTGCTGTGTTCTGGCTTAACGTATGCCTGTGTGCCAGCTGCAGAGGTGTCTGCTGCTCAGGCAGGATGCTATTCTGAGGCTCCACGAATGCCCCAGTGTGTTCATGTGTTTGGATTGCTGTCAGTGTAGGTCTACATCAGACTGGTATTGTAGTCACTGTAGTATTTCATGCCACCTGACAGGTTATGCCAGTACTGGGTTCAGAGTGCTTAGTCCCCAGTTTGGCTATGTGGTTGCATCTCACACATGTGTTGTACGTCCATGTGTAGGGGAGAGGGTTGTCTGTGTACATGTGGCAGCTGTGACATTGCCACATGACTCACATATTCCACAACTGTACCATAGAGGTGACTGACAAGTGACCTTTGCACATGCTACCATAGTATTGTGATTGCCATGGTGATTAACAGCACATAGGGCCAATGGGGAAGAAGGTACAGAAGGAGAGTATGTGAGGGTATAGTGCCTGTGATTAGTTAGCACTGGCATATATGACTGCTCACGTGGTGAAATGCCAGGTAAGTCATATGCAATGTGTCACAGGCAATGTACATGCGAACAGGACAAACAGTGACGTTCTGTCAAGTGAGACATGGACATACATATAGTAAGCTATGCAGATGTCACTAGGAATCCACAGAAGCTCTGTAAATCTGCATTGCAGGTGGAATCAGTGTTCCAGGGTAACTGCAAGCAAACATGCATGCAAACAAAGCTACAGTAAGCAGGGCTGCATGTAGTTCATTGTACAACAAACAAGCTGTACCACTTCCAGTAGGTAACAGTGCAAATATGCAGGCACTATACACATGTACATGGAAATACACAGCTCAGATGGCCAGGGTCCAGTCTCAGCACACACAAGGGTACAGACCATGTACCGTCAGGATGTACAATAACCGGATGGAAACCCAGGTGCTCACAACTGCAGTAATACACATGTCAAATAACAGACACTGAGCCTTCACTCAGTGGTCCTATACTTAGTAGGATGTATGCTACCTGTCCTGCCACCACAGTATCCCTGACATTTATGGGGACTCTCCCTCCTGTGAAAGTTAGTTTTGTGTGTTGGGGCTGTCTAGCATGGTATGAGATGTGAGCTTGCAGTGCTAGGGTGCTCCTGTGTGTCCTGTACCAGTCGTGTAGTACTGCACACATATCAACATCCTCAAACATCCGCATTGCAGAGTCCAGTGTGGGCAACATGCCACTTTCAGTTTACATGTCCATCATTGCGTATCAATACTTTCATTACCTTACCCCCTGTGCTACCTATGTATGTGGCCTTCTGTTGACATCCTTACCACCAGTATGCAAACATATGCAGATGATACACTATGGTACTTACCATGGGTGTAGACAACAATACAAGACAATCATATCTTTACTGCATCAGGCATGCTGGGATATACCCACAATTATATCAGCACACAGTATTGTTAACAACATGATACTATTACTACATGTCTATGTAGTCACCCTGTGCATCAGCAACATGTTAACCTGTACCTGCACTGATGTTACAGATTGCAGGAGGTGGCACAGTTTCATCATAAGCACAGGGTGTGAACTTGGTATGCCTGAGTCTGCCACTGATACCACCAATTGACATGTATGTGTATGTGTGTTGGTGAGGGACAGCAGTACAAGGTGGGGCAATGTTGATGCAGTGTGTGCATATTTGCGGTAGCCCTAGGTGTTGTCAATTTGCAGGTGTGTATGGATGCACACAGTTCCACCTCATGGCTGCCATATACCAGTGTTTGTGGACAGCCACAGACTGTACCTGCCAGGTCATACAGATCAGTGTCTCTGGCCACGGACACGGTACCTGTGCCTTGCAGGGGTGCTAAGGACCGTATCCAGTACCAGTCCAGACTGGGTACTGTCATCAGAAGCAGGTGTTTGTTGACTGGACACAGATCCCTGTTGGGCCTGTCCAGAGCCACGTGCACATGGTCTCCTGGGGAGGTCTGATGACAGCACAGACGCAGCATTGCTGGGGCTGCTGCTGGCACTAAGGGGGCGGCCACGGCCATGTTATCGTCCGCGTCAACTGCCAGCTGCTGCTGTTGCTGGCATACGCCCACATCGATGCCTCAACCATCCACCATTGCCCTGGCTCGTGGACATGTAGTTGTGGAACTGATCTAATATGTCCCCACAACGTGTCTATGACATCGGTGAAATTATGGATGGCAGCCGCAATGTCACGCATACTGTCAGTCATGGCTGTGTGACATGCTGTCAGCTCCCTCAGACCCTGTCTGGTGTACCTTTCCATACGTGACTGTGCCTGCATGACAGCCCGAAACATAGCTGAGGTTGTATGACCTCTGTGGGCACGTCTGACAGGGGCAGTACACCCACGGATGCTCCCACGAGAACCCCTGGACATCTGTCTGTGTGGTACTATCTCAGGCCCATGCCCATGGCTGCTGGGTGGGGAAGCATGTGCCACAGATACCACATTACCCTGGTCAATGCCCACTGTATCATGTCCATCACCTAGGGACATTGGTGACAAAGGATGTATTGGCAGGATGACTGTGCACATTGATGGGGTTGACAGCTGTGTACTGTCAATTGGCTGACCAATGACAGACCCTGGCACACCTTCCTGTGCCATTACACAGATGTCATCATTATCAGTACCCGGGGCACCTGATTCAGGTTCCCTGCTGCATGACACCAGAGCAGCACCAGAACCTGTGGGAGGGAAACAGGAAACACAGTTTACAATGTGTACACAATGATACCAGTGATGCACACATGCACACATGCACATGTGCACACGTGCACACATGCACACATGCACACATGCACAGGTGCACACATGCACACATGCACACAGTTGCACACATGCACACTTGCACACAGTTGCACACTTGCACACAGTTGCACACTTGCACACTACTCAGTATGCGAGATATCAACACACAGACACAGACACACCTGCATGCATACACAGAGCACTACTAAGTGAGCCTGATATTACTATTACTATCAAGACTATTAAAGGTATTGTTAATACACACTCACCAGCATGGGTAGGCTGCATTGCTGTTACACGGGAGGGACCTGCAGAAGTGAGGAAATTAATGTCAGTGGGCACAACTGTGCCATTGTTACTGAGTATGATACAGGTCAGTAGTACAACAGTTGCCTTTCACAGGTCAGCTGCTGATATTGAGAATATCACACTTGCACATTAGATACTATGATGGCAGCTACAAACCAAGGACACACCTCACACATGCATCAACTACCAGTGTACACAACAGTCAACTATACATATGGCATATTACCTGCACGCTCGTAGTCTTGCTGCTGTGTGGCTCCAGCCTCCATCATAATGCAGGCCTGCTGCTGTTGTTGTTGTTGGCGGGCTGGAGCCACAACACTTATGAGTAGTCCCTCCAGTCTGGTGAGTGGGGGATGTGTAGCCACCCCACCACCTGTGGCAACCTGTTGCCTGTGGATATTCGATGCACGCTGATGGACATTTCTGATTAAATCACTGCAGTGATGTCGTACCTGCTCATATGTCCTATTATGCTTGCCTATGTCATTTACCCGATGGACCAGGTTTTGCCACAGTGCAGCCCTCTCCTGCTGATTCTGGCTGGTGCGGGAAAAGAGTATTGCATAATCCCGCACCAGGCTCTGGTGTATTTCCTCATCCTCAGCTGCAGAGTATGCTGGATTGTGCTGGTGAGCCATGGTCCTGAAAAAGGAAATAAAATGATATCAGCAAAATATGTCAGCAGAATTTGGCACACATACTACACATGCTACTCGACTGTTGTGATACAACATATCTCACATATATAGCATCTGTCTGTCTATTTGTGGATACACATGTAAATGGCCAGGTATCAGTTCTCAGCCAACAACTGTGCAACAGTACCTGGCACACTCCATACGACATACTGCCAAACCCCAGCAGTCAGAACACTGATTCAGGTCCAAAGCACCTCCTCACTCTGGGGGTTGATCGAGGTACTGTATGGGGTACATCATCAACTCCACCACCAGCACAAATGACTACAGTGAATAACATTTCAAATGCAAACTTTACACTTCATAACACTGAGATGGTATCCTTTAAGCCCACTGGGCCAGTGGAAGGCACAACCCACAATGCTGACTCCTTCACAAATGATTTCTACGGACATCTCCGAGAATGCATGGATCATGCAATCCCATATAAGACCAAGACACACTCCACAAAGGGAAAGCATCCTGTCTGGTGGACCCCAGCCATAGACAGATTGTATAACAAAAGATGGAAGCTCCTACAAGACAGAGCATAATTCCATAAAGGGAAGACATGTCTGATTAGCACTAGTAAAGAGCTATGTTCTCTCATACAAACATCCATGGGCAACTTTGAGAGGGAAATCACCGGGGACACTACAGATAACCACAAGGTCTTCTTCAGTTATGTTACAAACCTGGTCAGAAACCCTCCAATATGCTCATAGTTAGTACACAACAACAAATAATTCACTGAACCCACAGATATTGGCAACATTGTGGCAGACAGGTTCAGTGCAAGTTTCCCCCTCCTTCTCCCCCAAACTAAGACATACTTATCCCAGCTGAATGTAACCTCCCTGTCATCACAGATGTCCAGGTGAGAGCCGCCCTCAGAAAAGCAGAAAACACAGCATCAATGGGACCTGATGGTATCCCCGGTTGCTGCTACATGAACTCCAAGAGGAGCTAAAAACACATATAGAAGTGCTATGTAACACTAGCCTGACTACAGGATATGTACCTGTACACTGGCATACACCAGCAGTGGTTCCACTCCACGAAGGAGGCACCTCTACATACCAATACAATACAACACAATGCAATACATTACAATACAATACAATACAATACAATATGCTATTGCCCCTGGGACTACAGCAGCATACTGTTCTGCTACCCTGACCATTGTGACACATGTGATGTGATGGTACCTGCTCCTGTCAAACAGTTACACTGGGTGACTCATATGGCACATTACCTATCTGACTAACATTCAGCAGGGATATGTGTGACATGTACTCATGGGGAGTCTTGCTTCTTAACGCTGTGTGGTTTATTGCAGGGTATGTCTTATCTGTGGGTAGGAACCTGTACCTCCGCCATGTGCTCTCTACTGTGGTGTCAAGGACGACACACAGCAGTCATTTAGGTTGTGGATGGTGTGAGGTGTTACTATGGTTGTTGGACATCTGTCATGGGTGTGACTTAAGTATGTAAATCCAGGAGTGGTAACCTCTATGTGGGTAGTATGTGTGTACTCTGTGGTGTTGTCAGTCACTGTGCATTGGTAATGTGTTTGAGTGCATTGTCACAGTGTTGTACATGTCAATGTGTCCTTCTCCATATCTGTAGCTGTCATGTGAGGTACATACCGTGGCAGCCATTGAGTGGTGTGGAAGGGTACACTGACCTACATGTCCATAGCTGACACACCATGTCTGCTGACACATACCATGTGCAGGTATTCCAGGAATAGTGTGCCACTATGACTATCATTGGGGGGACTATTGTACACATTTATGACCCTGTTCACCCCTGACACATGCAGTGGTGGGCAGCCAATCACATATCTGGTGGTTACTGGTGTAGGTGATTTGAAATGGGGTATGGTACTCCAGTTTCGACACTGGTGTTCACTCCATGCCTTTGTCACCAGGCACCTGTTGCAATACATCTGTACACATGTGCCTCACTCAGAATATATATACATCTCTCTCTCTCTCTCTCTCTATATATATATATATATATATATATATATATATATATATATATATATATATGTGTATATATATATATATATGTATATATATATATATACATATATATATACATATATATCTATATATATATGTATATATGTGTCTATATATATGTCTGTATACATATACACATATATATATCTCGATGTACATATATTGCTATAGATATGGAGAGAGGGGGGAGTGTGACAGAGAGGGGGTGAGAGTGACAGAGGGGGTGGGACAGGGGGAGTGTGAGATCATCATATACAGTCATATCTGTAGATAGTCAGATCTGTCTGTCTATGTAAATGTATCTACATATATCTATATCTGTATGTGTGTATTACATATATATGTTTCTACATATTCTATCTATCTACATCTGTCTATGTATTCCTACATCCCTCTCTATGTATGTATACATATATGTATATAAATATATATATATATATATATATATATATATATATATATATATATATATATACATACATACATATATTGACATACATACGTATCCATATGATAGATAGGTATATCAACATGTTTGTTTACAACACTGTATACACACACTAACATACTGCTAAACATACATAACTGTGAAACCTACTTTGTACATTGCACTACAACCTACATTCAACCTACATTGATATGTGCACATAGATGCCCTCACATACATATGTATGTACAGCCTTCACTGATAGTTGCTGTATGTCCCCTGCCCTATGCACATCTTCATATACATATGGATACAGACCAATGACACATATGGAGGGTTCACAGTATGTAGACTTTTAAAGTATTACTTTACATTACCTGTGTTTGTCACAGCTGCTTGCATTGCCGTTTGGTTTGGTGTCCTGCTGCTGCTCCAGTAGGCAGATGTCAGCTTTCTAGTCTGTTTTGATGAGTATTTTTGTTTGTGTATTTTCTCTCTCTCTCTCTCTCTCTCTCTCTCTCTCTCTCTCTCTCTCTCTCTCTCTCCCTACCTCCAGAGGGTGCAATGAAAGTATTGCATGTGTGGACTGGGAGTACAGCATGCTTTTGTAGCTATCTGCATATGTCCGTGTGATGGCCTCTGCACCAATTGTTAGCCAGCATTTGCTAATTGCATGCAGCCAGTTGTGTACTGATTGTAGTTCACACTGTGATTCCAGGACAGTGCTATAAAAAGGTATGTGAGATAGGCGTATCCCTTTCAGAGTTTAAGGGCAGGGAACATGCTGGTATGCTGTGGACACTATTCTGTGAGTGTAAAGGTTAGTATCTCTCTCATATTTCTGGCTGTGTTGTAGATTAACATTTCTCCATTCATTTCTCCAGTTTCCTGTACTAAGTGTGTATGTACACTGACACCTAAGACTACTACTACTACTACTGTTAATGTGGGTGTGTGTGCTTTCCTGTGGGACATGTGGTGTAACTGGTATATAGCAGTGGCTCTTGCACTTTGTTGCTATGGCTTCAATATTTGCCCTTTACATTCACTACCTGTATGCCTGCTAGGTGTCTTGACTGTAGTGTGTTGCTGTGGCTTTCCTATTTTCCATGTACATTCACACCTTGGAATGCTTGCTATATCTGCTAGGGTGTTACTGCATGCAGTGTGGTCTGGCCATGGTGTGGGCCTTGACATCTATTAGGGTATTTGAGTATGCTGCTGAGCAGGCCCCAGAGACTCTCAGGTGCATCTTTTATCTGCCTCATGGAATGGTACATATCAGTGGGGTACACCCATTAAATTGCCTGGTATTCTGCGGTTGTGACTGTGGGTTAGCATGAGCATATGCATTATTACACTATTTCCGACGTGTAAGTGGTGCATACTTTCAGTACTTCATAGTTACCATTGCATGTGTTGTAACACCTTTCTGCCTACTGTTTGTACATTTCACAGGGAGTCTGTGGGCATCCCTGTAACTCAGTCACTGTTGCTATGTCTAGGCTCTTACCTATTCAAATATGGCAGTGTCAGACCTCTCAAGTGTACAGATAATTGCAGGATGTCCACATTTTTGCCTCATATTTTGGTCCATATCTCATAAACAGCTTTTTCTGGCAAATCACTCTGGGCTCAAGTCAGACTATAGTGACAAACATTTCAGTTTCAGACTTCATACCCTTCCAAACATCCAACATAATGCGAAACCTGTTACTCTCTCAACTGTCTAAGTTTGTTGGAGCAATATTTGGAATGTGTCCCTATTTTTGGGCCTTTGCTCCACATTTTTTATTACTTAGTCCAGATGTGTTGCTGTAAGAGGTTGTGGGGTATGGGCAGTGATTATCCTGCTGTGAGTATGTGTGTGGCTTGCTAGGTGCTACAGTGACATTATTACCTACTAGCTACCAACTAGCATGGCTGTTTCTGTTCACACATTACTATTATAGAAATCCACTACATTTGACAGTAAATATACATGACAAGCTTTGTGTGCTACACATCCTATATTCCCTACTATTACATGATATATTTATTGTAGCACAATGCTCTTATATAACAGTCATGGCTTAGTGGTAAGTCATGCAGACTACTGTTTCCAAGGTCCAGGGTTTGGGGACTAACAGTGGGATTTTATTTTGCTTTTGAGCAGACTACAGCCCTTGTCATTCAGAGTGACTAAGGCACATTTAAGCAGTTGTAACCGGGTTAGCGCTGGTTTGCGCGGAGCTCACGCATGCGCACTGGTGTTCAGCTCCGCGCACACCATCTTACAACTGCTTAAAAGTGCTTACTCTTGCGCACACCCGCGCTAATTTCTTTGAAAGAAATGAAAATGGGGAGACAGGAAAGTGGTGAAAAAGGGGTCACAAAGAGGGTAAGACAGTAGGGAAACAAGCTCGGGTTTTGCAGGAAGGATGTAGGTAAGGCCCATAGCTGCCCATTTCTTCATCAGCAACAGCTGTGCATATGTTTGTAATTTGGTGTGACATTTGAAACCTTCCACCCCTGAGAGAGGTGTAAAGACAACAATAATACTTGTTGTACAGCCAATTGTAATTGACAGTTTCCATGTCCAGCAGACATGTGTGCGAAATAGGCAGCTATGTATGGGGCATAATTTTTTTGTGGGTACAGAGTGCCCCTTTTTTTTTTTCAGGTGAGAGTGGTATGTCAGGTACAGGAAGTCGGTATAGCTGGGGAGGTAGGTTGGGTAGGTTAACAGACAAGACAAACAAGACGCATACAGGGGTGCTGTATGACACATGTGGGGGGGTTACACAATTGACTGGGACGGATGTTTGGATATCTAGAGCCCATGAGCCCACAGATGGCAACAGTGGAACTGATATCCCCACCCATGGGCAGTTGCCACTGTGCCTTCACTGCCCAGGAAGGGGCTGTGCTGGGGGCTGTGTAGGCCAGGCAGCAGGCACGCCCGTTAGTTGTACCAACCATGCCTCAAGCTGGTGTAGGGGCCCAAGAACAGCAGCCCGGATCTCCCTATGCACCACAGTCTGGACATTACGGAGGGTGAGTGGATGTTCTCCTCCAGCCACACTTGCAGAGGGGGGAAGAGCCCCATCCCCTGCAGCGCTTCCACCTGCAGGTGGCACAGGGCCACTGGAGGAGAGTCTGGCCGGGGCACTACTGCCAGGTGCCCTCGCCAGCTGAGGAGGGAGAGGTGGGTCCGCTGGAACCCGCCTTCCCTGTCGTCCTATGTTTTGCATTATATGACAGTTTGGGTTAGTAACGTACAATACCATTCACAATTAGTTGTAACAGCATGCATTAATATTCCCATTAACCAAACACCCATATATTCAAACCATTGAACAGCAAGCATAACACATGCATAATTTTAACAGCAATACACAGTCCAACAACATGCAGGGTTGATTGATGGCAACAGGCCATCAGGTTTGGATGTATGAACAGGGCAGATGCATCAACGTACATGCAAATATGTATGAACCAACAGGACAAATGTCCAGGGGTGTTAATTGTGATTGCACATACCAATTTCACGTGGAATGGATTATATGTGGTTATAGGGTAGGGTGAAGAAAATGTAATTAACAACTTCAAATACCAGTACATATGCTGTACATTTCTAATAGCTGCAGATATGTACACACTGCAGTTCTACCTACAGTTTCCTATGTGATAACTACTTCAGGTTGGTGATAGGAATGTTACTGCTACATCAATATACATTTTCATTTTTATTCATACACATTCATATCTGGCTCTGTTCAGCTACATCATCCTGCTACATTTGCTTTATATAGCTATAGACAACTGTGGATGTTTGGTATTTCAGACAACCATACTATCTGCATATTGCAGACTGAGAGCAACATATCCAGATTTTGGGACACACATTCCAGCTGCGGTACCATTTTCAACACTTGTTACTGTTTGGTTCTGCCTGTTTCATTCATTTCGTTCTGTACTGACTGCAGTATACTTTATTCAGGAGTTGTTACTACTTTATTGGTGGATTCATAACTCTTTCTCACACTCTCTCACTTGTTTTATTTTTACAATTCAGGATGGTACTTAATTCTAGGCTTTATTGCTATGTTTTACCTGTAGTTCTAACAATCCTTTCCAACAGTCTCACTTCTGTCATGTTTCTGTATTTCAACAGGGATATATTTCACACGTGTTTTACTCAGCTTCTGCAGCTGTACTTTTCAGCCTGCTGCAAGTTATGTACTATTATATTACAGGTGGGACATCTTTATTTCAGACTTGTTTAATTTTTATGTTTGGATTACAGGCTGCATCACACTTTTGTAATCAAGCAATACTTGCAAACCCTCTTACACTGTTACTTGCCTATTTTATTAATTAGTGACTACACTGCACTCTTTTGCTAACTGTCATACTTATATATTTATTTACAGTTACAGGGAGAGAATTACTGACCTGCCTGGTGGCGCAACTGTGCGAGCCTATCGCCATAGGCTCTACGGTTCGCAGAACGGACACCTGCAGCTGTAATATAAATAAAGTAATACTGGAATTCACATCTCCATAATATCAGCTAGGTTAATTTCTTACACAAATAATTACATGTAACTTACTCAGTAGTGGGGCATTGGGCATTTGCCGGGCCTCCTGGACCAATGGTTCAGTTGGTCCTGCTTCTGTCTCTTCAGGTCCGCATGGTGGTGACGGACCTGCTCACCAGTCCTTGGTATCCCTGTGGCACTGGTGAGATCATGAGCCAACCGGTCCCATGCCTCAGCCCTATATGCTCCCCACAGGACCTGGCCCTGCATAAGTTGGGCCTCATGATTGTGGACAAGGAGCCAAACCATATATTTGGACTCCTCAATGCCACACCTCTGTGCTAGGAAGCAACTACCCTCACCTACACCTGACATTCTGGCTGCAAGTTGGTTCTACAATCGGTTATGCTGTGTATTCCCGCCTATGGGGCTTATATATACCGTTTTTCCCGCACTTAACTGTGATTGGCCATTTTGGAATTGTATCAGCTTCACAAAACCTGCTTCGTCATGCTCCTCTTTCTATTCATTCATATATATATGCTATTACTGCATTTCTAAGTACAACTGTAATGGCTTAGTGGTTCAGTACCTTGACTATGGTGCATGGTATCCCAGGTTTGAACCTGGCCATTGCTTTTTATATTTTATGACTGTCTACACAGGCTAGGAGGTGTGTCTGTGTAAAGGCAGTTTTGATACAGCTTGCTCAACGTTGCCTGTCGGTTAGCTTGTTGGCACGGCGTTCAGCTCCGCGCAAATGGGTTATGCTGGTTTACACGTGGTTTGGCTGTCAGCATGCATATTACGCTCAGCTCAGCTATGGGCAGACAGTTTCAGCATGTTAAAACACTGCTCAACCCCGGGCACTCCTTTTACTCCTGTTAAACCACTGTTCACCTACGGGCACTCATTTTAAACCTGTTAAAACACTGCTCACCTACAGGCAGATGTACTCAACTTGTTAGACTGTAGCTCAGCTATAGGCACATCTGACATTTTTTTTTTATTCTCTCACATTTCTTCAAAATACATGGCCCATTTCATTACATTTTACATAAAATATAATTTTATATGTGTACATATATGTCAGGGACTCGTTTTGTGCTTATTTCACTAAAAAAAAAAATTGATGTTGTGGGGGCTCGAGCCATGACTGCCTGCTCTTCAGCCGACATCTCTACCGCTACGCTATTGCTTCTTGGCTTACTTTGCATATTTAGTTCTTATATGCTTTTCCACTGACTGCTAACTGTGGCTAAGCTATGGGCACGCCCGCGCAAACAAGCGCACTCATGGGCAAACATCTTTACAATTTAAAAAAAATATATAAGATGTTCATTTCTACATTTTATGTTCATAGTCTGTGGGGGCATGTGTTGTGTTTATTCACATTTACATGGACTCTGTCGTGGGGGTTTACTTTCGGGACTTTTACTCTTCTGGGGGCATGTCCGTTTGCAGGGCTCAGCCTACGTACACGCCCCCTACTGTCTTCCATGGACTGTGTTAGCCTAAGGTGTGATTCAGCATGCCCTCATGCATATGCATGACATGCTGACGTCACACCGTTTAACTGCAGCCTCCGTGTAAGCCTTGTAACTCTTACTCGGAGGCTTCCTGAATCCTGCCCAGTGTGTCACAGTCCAAGTGGTCAAGATGCAACTTACAGAGGTGGTCAATATAGGGAGGTCAGTCTTCCACTGAGTGCATATGGTGCATGTCCGGTCTATGAAAATTAGGTCAACTTAAGGAGGTGGTCAATGTAGGGAGGTGGTTAACTATACTGTAAATATATATATATATATATATATATATTGATTTCAGAGCAGGGGTTATCGCAGGAATCAGGTGCAACAAGCTAATAGGCAATGAACAGAAACACATTATTGATTGATCGTGAACATAAGGACGACAGTCCTTTTATTAGATTTATAACAACATTTGGCACCAATACACACTATATTAAAGACATATTAATGAAACATTGGCATATTTTGGAGGCCGATGCATTCTTTATTAATTGTGTTGATAGAGTATGCCATTTTGGTTACAGAAAGGGTAAGAATTTGGGACAACATTTTTCCAATTTTAAAAAAGATTATGACAGAAGCTCTGGTTCACTGGTTTCAGTGGGTAGCACTTTTTGTGGTGCTTGCAAACATTGTAAGGTTATGGCCAAAACCAAGTCCTTTACATCTGTCAATACAAAAAGAGTATTCGACATTCGATGTTTTATTACTTGCAATAGTACTTGGGTAATACATATGGCGGTATGCCAATGTGGTGCTTTTTATGTAGGGCAGACTTCTTGCACACTCAAACAAAGGATATCTCTACATATAAGTGATATTAAGTGTCAACGAACTAGAAGTGCCCTTTATAAACATAAATTGAATCATCCATCAGCACATTTTATATTATCATAAACATTGCATGTTGACCCATAAGGAACGACGTTGGATAGTCAACCTGGGGGCTTTGTTCAAGCCAGGACTAAATGATCATTGGTAGTAAATATTGGTAATGGTATTGTGTACAATTAGGTTTGTTATATGGGTTGCATTTTGTGTTTCACGTTATATTTTTCATCAGATTAGGGTTTATTTAGGTTATATGTATGTGTATTTATTTATAGAATATTAGTAGGTTTTTTTGGTTGTTTAACATAGTTAAACATCAATATTGATTTTTATTTTCATGCACTTTGATTGTTATGATGCCTATTTTGAGTGCATCTGCACCTTTAATTAGTGAAGTGAATAATACGTGCTATACGTATATCAGTACGGCCTTTGTAACTGGTTTATGCACACTGAGGACGCTGCGAGCGAAACCAGCCACTGGTTTGTGTTGTTTGGGCTGTTTTGTCCATTAAACTACTTTTACTTTATGCTGACTGGGGATTTTATACATTTGGAGTGCTGGAAGTATTGTGAACTGTGTGTTTCAAGTCCGTGCACCATCTTTGGGTTCCATGCACCATTTTCGGTTTGGGATATTGTATTTCGAGTGCTGGGACATTACTCCGAGGATTTCTTACATTCGTAAGGGCCTGGGGATTTATTGGACTATGTAGTGACTTTGTTTCTTGATTTTTACTTGCAAAGATTTTTCCTACGGGTAATCATTGTGTTGTTTGGTCAGCGGAAGTGTTGGTAGTCTATCTTTACAACAGCCGAGATATGGCCCAAGGTACTGATTTTCTGAGTTATATTAAAAATATAACAGCTGATAAAGATGATAGTGCGTGTTTTATTGGGGTTACTGACATAAATGTTACTACATCAGCCGCTTTCTCCAAACCTACGGAGGCGGCAGATAGCTTCAATAGATTAACAGAGGCTTCCAAACGTGTAAGGGCTAATGTATGGCATTGTAAGTTATTAAAGGCCTACTTGGCTGCTAAAATAGCACCAAGGGGCTTACGAGTTTATGTTGAACCAGGCTTGGGCAATACTGATGAGAATTTTATGGCAAAATGGAGAAGTATACAAGCTACTGCTTCGAATATGTTTTTTCAACTTCTAGTGGAACATTATGAATCACAATTGCCTACTTTGTCAGCCAAGCTTGATGAATGTTATGAACATACACAAAAGTTTGTGAGTGCCTCTGAATACAGTAACCTATATACCCGATTTAAAAATGATTTAGATAAATATGACTTTCTAAACGTAAGATGCAAAAATACCGACGTGATGTTAATGATTTTAAACAAACCACTATGTACACTTGGAAGAAGCTAAAAAAGGGAGTGAGATTTAATGATGAAAGACAAGTCCCCAGGCCTAAAAGGAAAAGGGTCAAATCTATACTGAGGAGACGCGAGTCCGTAACGAGTGCTTCTGAATTTTCTTCTAGCATGTCCAATACTGATACAGAGCCTGAGAACATGGAAACATTAGAAGTTCCATCATCAGTTTCCAAAAGATATAGAACCCCTTTAGAAGGGCAGGGCGGAAACACCGAGGATGTAGACGACGCCGTACGGAAGATATTTCAAGAACAGTTGATACAACCCAATGTTTAGATGGACATTATGATGAACAGTTGATTAATGACATAAACAATTTGGTTATTAATCTAACTGATTATGTTTTTTCCTCCAGTGAAATCAGTGTGCTTAATAAAGGTCTCGGATTTATCCCTTCTTTTTTTGTTTCACAATATGATGTCATCAATGATGTAAAAAGTTTCTGTAGAAAGCTTAATTTAAAATACTTTTTTTCACATCAAGAACAGTTTTCAGAGGAGAGTAATACCAGGGGGTTCAAATTCAGGAAGTCACAGTTTATGCCCCCCTACCATAGTACTGTCAAGATGTTTGAGCAGTTGGTATTAAAAGATTTGCATTTACATCAGTCAAATATTTTTTCTAATAAACAATATAATTTGACAAAGCTTGAAAATGAAGCCTTAAGTAAACTTAAAAATAATCCCAATATAGTTATTGTTGGGGCTGATAAGGGTGGGGCGGTAGTAATCTGGGATAAAAGACATTATATGGCAGAAGCTACTAGACAGTTGACCAATGATGAATATTATCAGACTTTGGACTTTGATCCTATCCCAATGCATAAAAAGATGATTGATGCCTTTTTAAAGCAGATTTGTGAACAACAGATTATTACTCTGCAGCTGTTTAAACAATTACAGGTGGATCATCCTACACTTCAATATTTCTATATGATGCCTAAGATACATAAAAGCCTCATCAATCCCCCGGGACATCCAATAGTAGCAGGGAGGGGGTCTTTGACTGAGCCCCTCTCAGAATTTTTAGAATATAAGCTAAAAAAGCTATTGGTTTATGTAACAGCTAGGATTTGGGATACTCAACAGTTTCTAGCCTTAATTGATGATATCCAAGCAACAAGAGAACAATATTTGGGGACTTTAGATGTACAATCGCTCTATACGTCTATACCACATTCAGGGGGTGTTAGGGCAGTACAATATTGGATGACCATTTCTGGTATATACTTCACTCATGAACAAGAATTTTTGATCAAGGTACTTGAATTAGTGTTGGAACATAATGCTTTTACCTTTAATCATCAGTGGTACTTGCAGGACAAGGGAACAGCTATGGGGGCTACTTTTGCTCCCACATATGCTGACCTCTTTATGGGGCATTTTGAAATACAATATATATACTCTTTACCCACACATTTCAAGCAACACTTGATCATGTGGAGACGATACCTGGATGATTGTTGGATAGTGTGGGGGGGATCTGAACAACATTGGCAGCTATTTGTGGAATTTCTTAATTCCATCATTTTGATTTAAAGTTTTCTGGCAATATTGACTTACAGGAGGTACAGTTTTTGGATGTTACGGTGGGTAAAGCTGATGATGGTTCTCTTTATACTGACCTCTATAGAAAGACCTTTTCTAAGAATGCTCTTATACATGCCAGTAGTTGTCATCCCCCCCACACTATCCTAAACATACCAGGGTCTCAATTTCAGCATACCACGAAGATATGTCCTACAAATGTTCGATATGATAGGCAAGCTAAGGATTTAGAATTAAGATTTCAGAGCAGGGGTTATCGCAGGAATCAAGTGCAACAAGCTAATAGGCAAGCTAGTTCAATGAACAGAAACACATTATTGATTGATCGTGAACATAAGGACGACAGTCCTTTTATTAGATTTATAACAACATTTGGCACCAATACACACTATATTAAAGACATATTAATGAAACATTGGCATATTTTGGAGGCCGATGCATTTTTTACTAATTGTGTTGATAGAGTATGCCATTTTGGTTACAGAAAGGGTAAGAATTTGGGACATTTTTCCAATTTTAAAAAAGATTATGATAGAAGCACTGGTTCACTGGTTTCAGTGGGTAGCACTTTTTGTGGTGCTTGCAAACATTGTAAGGTTATGGCCAAAACCAAGTCCTTTACATCTGTCAATACAAAAAGAGTATTCGACATTTGATGTTTTATTACTTGCAATAGTACTTGGGTAATATATATGGCGGTATGCCAATGTGGTGCTTTTTATGTAGGGCAGACGTCTTGCACACTCAAACAAAGGATATCTCTACATATAAGTGATATTAAGTGTCAACGAACTAGAAGTGCCCTTTATAAACATAAATTGAATCATCCATCAGCACATTTTATATTTATAGGATTGGACAAAATACCTACATATAATATAGGGGATTATCATAAACATCGCATGTTGACCCATAAGGAACGACGTTGGATAGTCAACCTGGGGGCTTTGTTCAAGCCAGGACTAAATGATCATTGGTAGTAAATATTAGTAATGGTATTGTGTACAATTAGGTTTGTTATATGGGTTGCATTTTGTGTTTCACGTTATATTTTTCCTCAGATTAGGGTTTATTTAGGTTATATGTATGTGTATTTATTTATAGAATATTAGTATAGGTTTTTTTTGGTTGTTTAACATAGTTAAAAATCAATATTGATTTTTATTTTCATGCACTTTGATTGTTATGATGCCTATTTTGAGTGCATCTGCACCTTTAATTAGTGAAGTGAATAATACGTGCTATACGTATATCAGTATGGCCTTTGTAACTGGTTTATGCACACTGAGGTCGCTGCGAGCGAAACCGGCCACCGGTTTGTGTTGTTTGGGCTGTTTTGTCCATTAAACTACTTTTACTTTATGCTGACTGTGGATTTTATACATTTGGAGTGCTGGAAGTATTGTGAACTGTGTGTTTCAAGTCCGTGCACCATCTTTGGGTTCCGTGCACCATTTTCGGTTTGGTATATATATATATATATATATATATATATATATATATATATATATATATATATATATATATATATATATATATATATATATATGTGTATATATATATATATATATATATATATATATATATATATATATATATATATAAATGGGTCTACTTTGTTTCATTGAATCTCATTTCACTGAATTTCATTTCACCCGACCACATCACTGAAAGCACAAATTACTGAAAACTCATTTCACTGAATCTCATTTCAGTCAACTGAACTTAATATATATGGCACTGTGTAGAGTACTGTAATGCAAGTAAAAGGTATATGCCCTTTTCTGCACTATAGTGCAATCCTGGAGTTAGTATATATAGTTAGCGGAGGTGTTGGAGACACAGTCCCCCACATTTGAGGGGCTTACACCTTGTTTGTTTTATATTCTATTTCACCAAAAACTTCAAAACAATACATTTTAAACAATAGACATGCAAGGTTACAACACCAATGACTAAATGTGTCCAGATACAATATGGACTCAAACTAAGTGGGGGGCTAAGCACCCCACCCCCAATGCTGGGGGCTGTGCCCCCCACACCCCCAACTATATATACTAACGGTTACCTATCAAAACATCTACTATTAATAACTAAACTCAAAACATCAAGATCATAACATCTAAACTTCAAAACATCTAAAACTCATAACATCGAATCTTAAAACATTGAAAACTACAAAGCAACTATAAATAACATCCCACACACTGTTTGCTATATTTATGCAGGGGGGGCTCGGCCCCTCACACCCCCATAAATTAAATATACCAAATCCAAGGTCGCAATACAGTGGGGTTAGGAAATTAACATTTTCCCCCACTGTAGTGCGACCATGGAGTTGGTATATTTAATTTACGGGGGGGGGGCGGAGTCCCCCACATGGCAGGTGCAGGGGTGCTTGCCCCCTTGCATAAACATAGTAAAAACTCTGTGGGATGTTATTTATAGTTGCTTTGTAGTTTTCAATGTTTTGAGATTTGATGTTATGAGTTTTAGATGTTTTGAAGTTTAGATGTTATGGTCTTGATGTTTTGAGTTTAGATGTTATGAAGAATAGATGTTTTGATAGGTATCCATACTAACTCCAGGATTGCACTACAGTGGGGAAATGGCATATACTTTTTACTTGTCTTACAGTACTCTACACAGTGTCATATATACTAATTGCAGTTCAGTGAAATGAGATTCAGTGAAATGAGTTTTCAGTAATTTAAATTTTCACTGAAGTGGTCCGAGTGAAATGAAATTCAGTGAAATGAGATTCAACATAACAAAGTAGACCTATATAAATATATATCAGTGCATTTCTTTTTTTTCAAACTCTAAAGAAATAAGTCAATTTTCTCCCATGTCAGCACAACACCCAACCTATCAGGTATTGTAGTTTGCATTGCTACTATCGCACCTCCCCCCCAAAAAAAAAGTCTAGATTAAGTAAAGTACAGAAACTACCAAAGACTATTTATTCTCTTATCATGGGTCAATATTAGATCTGCAAATGCTTAGGCTGTCAAATGCAGTTTTGTTGACACCTAAATGTTGAAGTCTAATAAACGCGACAGGCCAATTACGCAAATTTTTTCCCTGACAAAAACTTTGCTTGGCCATCATCGGTGTATATTTAGTTAGGTGGTTTTGGGGAGGCACAGCTCCCTATGTCAGGGGTGTGAAGCCCCCCACTTGATTAGGGTTTTAGAGGTTTTTTTTTTTTTTTTGGCCACGTGAAGTTTTTCCCAGGGAAAAAAATTGCGGAACTGGCCTGTCGCGTTTATTAGACATCAACATTTAGATGTCAACATTTTGAAGTTCAATGTCCTAAGCATTCGAAGATCTAATATAGACCCTCTTATCACATCTTTCGTATTTTACTATGATTCCATTTTGATCTTAAATGCCTAGGTTCATAAATTCATAGGCGTTTACTAGGCTAATGACCACAAGGGTCTTTTTAAGCATAGCCATGCATCCCAACTCTCTGACAAGTTCTGATACCCTTGATAAGTGTAAGCATGGGCCTGGGAGATGAATTGTTTATAGGTTACCTGTTTGCATTAGAGACATAGGTGGCAAGCCAGGGATGAATTTCCGGTTTCCCATCCAATTATCCAAGTTGCACTTGAATTTGATTAGATAGGTACTCTGCTTCACATGGATGGGGAGCCTGTTCCATAGATGGGGTAGTCTCTGGGATACATACCTATCTCTCCAGCAGGTCCTATTTATATCAGGCAAGGTTTAAGTCTTTAGAATGGGTAATATTGGACTTGTTTGTTTTGTGAATATGCAAGAGGTCCATCAGAGTGGGGTCTAACAATGCCCTGTATGCCAGACATAGATCTTCTCTAAAAAGCCAGTAGGAGACAGAATGCAGGGATAGGGCTTTGAGGCAGTCTGCACAGGACATATTACTTATGCCCTGTATTCTTCTTGTAATGAACCTCTACGGATGTTCCAGTTGTTGGATATTCCTGGTTAGGTACATGACAAATGGGGCATTGTACTCAATGGTAGGTCTGTTGAATGCTGAATATAGTGGAACAATGACTTCCTTGGACTTAGATGCCATACCTTTGTTTATAAGTTGCAGAACATAGAATGATTTCCTCACCACTGTAGACATGATGATCAAAGGCTAGATCACTGTGTGTGTCCCTAAGTCCCTGACTATTGGGTCAACTCTAAGCGATGTGTTGTCAATATGATAGTTATCAAAGATGGATGACTTCCCAAAGGATACTATTATGCATTTCTTGACATTTAGTTTTAGTCCATGGCTCTGACACCAGTTGTTTTTCTGTGTCAGCTCTTCATAGAGAACATTTCTGTCAGAGTGAGATTCAATGACAGCTCCTAATTTGCAGTCATCTGCAAATTTAGTCAGCCAGAGACCACTGACATTGGCTTTGATGACTTCTGAGAAGTAAATGCCAAAAAGGATCAGTCCAAGGACAGATCCCCAAGCGACTCCACTTGGCCTCTTTGTAGAGGTGGACTCCCCAGTTCTAACTTCCTGGGTTCTGTCTTTGAGCCAGTTGGACAGTCACTGGGTGACACACAGGTTTGTACATAACCTCTTGAGATTGTCAACAATGCCCGAGTGTGGTATTGTGTCAAATGCCTTGGCCAGGTCAAGGTACGCAGTGTGAACGATTTTGCCCTCATCCATTGCTTTAGTGATCTTCTCAAAGAAGTCCACCAGGTTGAGTAGGCATAATCTGCCCTTGACAAACTGAATTGGGTCCAGTGTCTGGAAGTTTATTATATCTCAACTGATCATCTCCATGATAATTCTTTCCATGGCTTTACATATGAGACTTATGGGTCTGTAAGGTCTGGTTGTTGCGTAAAGCAACAACTGTACTTTCCAACTATAGGCACATAGCCATATGTTCTCCTATTAAAATGCATCCATTCCCAACTCATCAACCAGATTCTTACCAATATTCTCTTATCCTCCTTGTAGCATGGTTTTAGAACAAACCCTAATACCAGTACTGCACTACTAGACTTCCATAATGGCACAAATCCCAGCTACAATGCAATTACTTTTGTATCTGTTCTTTTCATTGACCTACCTAAGGCTTTTGACACCATTTATCATTAAAAACTGCTTCATATGTCCTACTCCAGTCTCTCCTGGTTCCTCAGCTACCTCCTGTCCAACATATCCCAAATTGTCAAATGGCAATCTAGCTCCTCTACCTTTTAACCATTTTCTGCTGGTGTTCCCCAAAGCTCCATACTAAGACCATTACTGTTTAATATAATTATCAGTAATTTATACACTGTCTAAAAGCAAACAAAGCTAGTCCAGTATGCTGATAGTGCAAGCCTTACCTGCTCTGCCTATAATCCCATTCTTCAACAACATCTCAAGATTTATTCTCCTCCATACAAACCTGTATAGCAAAATCAGATCTAATACTAAACCCAAAAAAGACAAAACTCCTTTTCACTGGTAAGTGTAGTAACAAATGCAAAGCTAACTTTCATACCACCTCTGTAAATAACACAAATATTGAGGTAGCCTCCAGTATTAAACTATTAGGTGTCATAATAGATGACACCATAACATTCAACTTCCACATCCAACAAGCAATCAAAAAAAAAAAACAGAAGTTAGGTCTGCTATATAGAGCCAACTACAATCTGATGGAAAGCAGTAGGGTAACATTAGTGTTCAGCTACCTGCTACCTACACTTTTGTATGCCTCTCCTATTTTTCCAACCCCCAGTCCTCCCTGACAACTAAACTAGAACAATGCTATACTAAAATAGCCAAATCTGGCTCCTACAAGCCATAGGTTCATAGGTGTGTACCAGGCTAATTGCCCTGGAGCCTTTACAGGCCTTGCCCATAGAAGTGCCCTGGCAACATGCTGCCTGACGTTAGTTCCCAGTGCCTCTATCAAGTAGCTCCACCGCTGTGATCCGCCCACATATTCCACAAATCATTGTATTGCACTCAGGCACCAGTAATGGTTTGAACTATTTCACCTCTTCACCTACTCTCAACTTTAGTTTGCTCACTGATTAGTATTTCACCCCCAAAAATGCCCTGCCCTAAGCATTATACAAATCCACTTCACCAATAGGCTCTCTGTTCTTCTGAAAAGCATCTTCTGTCAATTCACAACACACCAGGAAATGCGCTTTACTTCAGTTGTATTGCAAAATCCTGGAACTCAGTTTACCCTTCAATCAGACTCCTCAACAATGCACATATCTTGATAAACTAAAACTGATCCTGCCTCACTCCTGGCTATGCTTATGATATTGTTCGGGCTAAATTGTTCCAAAGCTACTTATATCAACATATACATGTAAGTGACTTTGTTTGCTGTCTTATTTTTCTGTGTTCTACTTTTCTTATGAGAAAATCCATATAATTTTATTTGACCAAATGCACTACTACTTAATTGTACCTAGTTCTGATTATTTTGTTGCAAAATATACTTGTTTATTTTAATATTATCTACTTTATTCATAATAACATTAATGCAGCTAATGTTACCGGAGTATTCTGTATGTTGTACATGTATTCGTTCCCCATGGAAATGTTCATATGTTTGCAAGTAGGTACTAAACTAGCTGTCCTTGTGAGAAATTTTAAACCTAGTTAGTTTCCCTTCCAAAGATAATAATCAGACCTTCTACCTTGTGTTTGGGAGACAAGCACTTTATCCATTATAGCAACCCTCAACTCCTATACCAACCCACAAACCCACTCCAAATGCCGAGTGCCAACACTTTAGACTAAAACTGTAGACGAAGAATAAATCTTGAACATTGCTCTTCTCCTTTAAACTCCTTTTTTACAGGGGGGAGTCAAAAACTCTGAACACCTTGATGTGGGGGCAAGCTCCCCACAACCCTAAACTAACTCTGAAATCACCATACCTCAGAGAAAAGGAAATATTCTGAGAAATGGCCGCTTCAGACTTAGCATATTTAAGTTAATTTTTTTTGGACATTTATCTCAGTGTTTCATGACTAGTTCTAGTGGGTCCTGTCATTTACGTGAACAAAAACAAAAGCACTGGATGTAACACAGCAAAAAGTCCAATTTATTAAAAGTAAGTGCTTTCCAGACATGAGAAATATTACTGAGGCGGCAGAACAAAAATGGATCATGCTACTGCACGCTGATAAAGCGCCAGGTTTGAATAACATGGTCTCCATCAAACCGTTTCTGAAAGCAAGACATTTGAGACTTTAGTGCTTTTTAGCATATGTATGCTGTGATTTCTACAATGGTTAATATGGTTTTAAATAAGTTAATTGTTTTAATTGATGTAATTAATGTTAATGGAAGTACTATTTAATGTGGTCGTTTTGAGTCATTTTTATTTAAGTCTGATGAAGAGGTGGACCCTCAAAAGCACTTACTTTTAATAAATTGGACATTTTGCTGTGTTACATCCACTGCTTTTGTTTTTGTTTCTGATTTTTCTTTTTTGCTTTTGTTGTTTTATTGCCTGAGGGTGTATTTTTTTATTTATTTCCTGTCATTTACATGGTTGTTGTGTCTTCTAGTGTATAATTTCTTGTGGACCTTTTCTCTCCAGGCCTCTGTTGAAAAGTTTCATAGATTACTACTAGGCTAACTTCCTTGTGGGCCATTTAAAGCCTAGCCAATTACTCCATGTGAAAATCAAACCCTGCACCTTGTGTCTAAGGTAAACACCTTAACCATTATGCCAAATAGCCTGACAATCACAGAAAACAAATAGAATAAATAACTAAATAAATAAATAAAATGAATAAGGCATTACTTAATTATAGACACCTCAACCATGGTCTTTGTGCAGTTTACGTGTTCTCGCCAGGCCTTGGTGTATTTTCTTCTAGTGCTCTCCTTCCACATTACAGACCATACAGTTAAATTAACTAATCTAGATAACCACGAAGATCAGAATTCCCACACAATGCGCTTGGGTTGAAGTTTCAGTACTGGACCCATAGGACATAGTATAAGATGGTAATGCATTGCTGAGGTGACATCCACTAAGTGACATATTAAATAATGACCCTATCTGCCTGAGTTTGTAGTAACATAGGTATGACAAATAACAAAAACAGAGCAGTGAATTTTATGTCAGTACTACAACAATAACCTTAACTGTTACAAAATAATTGCACAATCATTTAAACAGCTGCATAGTAACTAATATACATTTGACAAAAATAGAAATAAATTCAGAAAGCATTTAATCACTTGCAAACCTGTCACTAAAAAGCACCACAGCACATCTACTGAATATATAAAAACAAATGTGACCACCTTATCACCATATCTCTTAAAATTGTTTTATTAAACATAATATAATGCTTGCTATTTCCTCCACCAAGACCTGCTTCTTCACATTTCTTTTGTAAAGAAACCAGTCAAACATTTTCTCACAACCATTAAAGACATCAGCATGTTTTTAATTTTCTTTACCATCATAACCTTTAATATGTAACTTTGTACAGTACTTGCCCCTTCAGTAGTAACTTCTGATGTACAAATCTTCAATTCACATATCAGCATGTTTTTCAACAATTTCATTCACAATTTCATGCTTCTTAATATACCTTTATGAATATGGTACCCAAAGGTTCCTTTTCTGGTAAAAAAATGAAAGAAAAAAATGCTTAACTCATATTTATGCAATACTTTCTCCTGTGGCATTCCTTCAAAATGTAGTTGACAAATTCTGTTCTCTTATAGGCTTACAAACCACAGTCATATTACTCTGTTTGCCTTTCCTTCTTCCATATATTGAGAATATGTATTTAAAGACTGGTACCAGGCAAACTGCAACTAGGGTGATTAGGAGACTACTCAGATAAGTACCCTGAATTACTGTGTAATTCAATTGTACTAGCACTTCTTTTAGAAAGGCTACATAGGATAATTGGGTGAAAATTTGACTACCCATCCGATTATCTAGAGTAAGCGTGAAAGCCGCCAAAGTACTGTTTGACAGGCTGACTTTGTTTGTCCCACAGGTGTGTAATGCATTGTATTAGGTAATTAACCTGATAAAGACTCTCTTTTATGGGATGGCATAGACTGAGATTGGTAGTATAAGTGTTTGAAGCCCCACAGCTTCTGCAGAGGTGTAGAAGGTCAAACAGGGCAGCTTTTTTCCTGACTTGAAAGGTGTAACTAAGGCCACTGTAATGGACTTCTAGGAGAATGATTACAAGAAGGACTGTGTCGGTCAACTGGCAAGGTAAGGTGGTCTTTAAAATAACAATCTATCTGGGCTCTCAAGCTGATCAATGTCTTTAGAAGGGTACATGCCAAAAAGGGCATTATATTAAATGATAGGCGTGACAAGGGATAACAACAACCTAGATTTGTTTGTTTGTGTCTTTCGGCTTTTTCCCGGTTAGGGGTCGCCACAGCGGAACTCCGGTCCACTAATGATTGGCAGAAGATTTTTACGTACCAAGTTGCCAGCTCTGATGAACAACCTTCAACAAAGGAACGCCCATTCATGCATGTCACCACACAAAAGACGGACTAGCTGAGAATTGAACCGAACAGAGTCTTACTGTGAGGAGACAATGCTACTGCAGCAACACCACCGCAGTCTATATCAACAGCTTAGATAAAAGTTTTTTTTTAGTTCTAGATGTCTTTAAAAAAAGAAACAAAAACCAATACTAATCAAGGGATCGCATTGGCCATAAGAGTCTTAACTTTATAGGTTCATAGGTGTACTAGGCTAACATACATAAGAGTCTTAACCATATAGGTTTATAAAGTTCATAGGTGTTTGCAAAGCTAACATACATAAGAGTCTTAACCATATAGGTTTATAAAGTTCATAGGTGTTTGCAAAGCTAACATACATAATAGTCTTAACCTTATAGGTTTATAAAGTTCATAGATGTTTGCTAAGCTAACATACATAAGAGTCTTAACCTTATAGATTTATAGGTTCATAGGTGTTTACTAGGCTAACGTATAGAAGAGTCTTAACCTTATAGGTTCATAGGTGTTTACTAGGCTAACATACATGAGTCATAACCTTATAAGTTCATAGGTATTTACTATGCTAACATACATAAGAGTCTTAACTTTATACACCTTTAAGTAAAACACTTAGATGTTCTTGCCACAAATACCTAATAGTGCTTACCTTCCAAATCATACAGGGAAATGCATCATAACTGTGATGTAAATTTGTGGCTACCCATCTAATCATCAAAACTAGCCTTAAAGGTAGACAATTTAGTTGTTTTGCTTGATCTGTAGAGATAACTTATTCCAAAGGCTAGGAATGTATTGAGTTAGAAAACTATTCCTCCAATGAGTCTTATTTGAAGGTGTGAAATTAGAGTCCTAGTATGTATGGATGCTTGTAGAACAGATGTTTTTTTTTTTTTTACAAATAAATAGGAAGTCAAATAGAATTGGATCTTTCTTAGCTTAAAAAGTGAGACACAGGTCACTTCAGAACAGCTGGTACATCCCTGAGTTTAATACAAATTCAGTTAGACACAAGGATTTCTGAACTACTGCTAGTGTTTTGCCAGTATAGGTGCAATTCCAGATGACAGTATCGTTTTTGAGGAGACTGTCATTTAATGATAAGAGATGAGAACAATTTTGTTTAGCAAATAAAACCACATCATATTTTATGTCATTTAGTCTAAGGCCATTGTTAGTTCACCCAGAGGTGGCATAGTGAAGCCCTTGATGAAATAACTGTGTGCCAGAAACAGGATTGCCAACATACAAAAATTGAAGCCATTGACTAACTTTCATAACCACAAGCCTAGAGCATTATATTGGATAGCAAATTAATAGGGGTTGAATAGGAGGTATGCAATACTGAGTCCCGGGTAACACCAATGTTAACATTTTTACATTCAGAGGAAGCTATCATCCTCCACTGTCCTGCAAATTGCCTCAACAGTCTATTCTGACTCCATCTTTAGTCAGTCTGATTTCTTTAGGTAATCTAAGGCTGAGTTGCAGCTTCCTTATGCATATCACCAGCTCACTGTTTCTACCAATTGCCAGCACAACCTATGGGAATTGTAGATATTTAGGAAACATGGATGCAAGCCTCTTGCATCAGTACACTTTCTTTAAGCATCATGCATTCACGTCATCACATCCATCACAACATGCCACAAAACTCATAATTTATGCTGATGCTATAAAGGAAGAACATACTTTAAAACATATCAGCCTCCAGCACACTAGGCAGGACCAAGTCCTTCTTCATTACCACACACTCACACTACATCTTCACATGGATGAACCAATAGTTACGAGTTAAACAGGCGATAGGGATTGGGAGGATGGCCTAATGGTTAAGGTGTTTGCTTTACCAACACAAAGTGCAGGGTCTGAGTCTCACAAGGGATAATTGGCTAGGCTTAAAATAGCTCACAAGGGCCATAAGCCTAGTGCTAACCTAAGGGGGTGGGAGTTTGGTGTAATGGTTAAAGTGCTTACCTTAGAAACACAAGGTATATGGTTTGATTCTCACATGGGGTAATTGGATACGCTTAAAATGTCCCATCAGGGCAGTTAGCCTAGTACTAATCTATGAATCTATAAGGCCCACTAAGTCAGCATTTATAATGGGAAATGCCTTAAATCATAGGTGACTCCAAAATTAGGTATACAAATGATGCATTTATCAAAATGACATGAAAACGGTGACTGTAAGTTGCTTGTCCAGTGCCAGGATCTATAATGTCAAAAGAGCTCTAACATTCTCTAAACCAGAAAAGTATGTCTGTGTTCTAACAATAGCATATATGGAACTTAATGACCTAAGGTGCTCCACCCAGAGGGATATGCAGAAATATATGATGCAGCTTACTATCCATGAGTTAGAAGCTTTGGTCTTGAATTGCATGTTGCTTTCACCAAGCATGACCCCTAGATACTATGACTAGATAACTAGCTTCAACAATTAGAAAAGTTGTTGGTGTCATTTTATTGGATAGATTATTTGTTAGCCTAAAAAACAATGGAGGATAAGACTTCCTGTTTTGCCAGGAATGACTTACACCTCTTAAACAAGGATATCCATGTACTGTCAAAAGCCTCTGCAGCTCCACATTGCCTTTTTTTAGTTGGAGTTTCCCTACTGAGCTTTGCTATATATCAAACTCAAGCACAAATTCAGACACCATTATGGTGACTCTACTCAATGCTAGGAGTCTAAACAGAATGATGCTGAAATTCATGGCCTCCTTCAACTGAAATACATTCATAAATGTGCAATTATTGAAGCATGGTTTCAGTGCAATGACAGCAAACCCTCTATACCAGAGTGTATTACCTATCATGCCTTCAAGTCCTTGGGTAGCTGTGGAGGAGTATCTGTATTTGCCACACATATTGTCACCTTACATCAAATTACCACAACCCTAATATGGAGTTCATGAAGATCCAAATCGCCTTTAGCAAATCTAATTCTGACATTATGACAGCTACAGGTCCCCATCAATACCATTGAGAAGTTAAATGTTAAACCAAATACCTTCTTGCTAGGGAGACTTTAATTACCCAAGCATTGACTGGCATGCTTCTACCTCTCTGTTGACATGAACATACTGTAAAAATGATAAAACTACCCTCCAGGGGCACTGATATCCTTGGCATGGTTCTTTCCAACTAAGCCTCTCCCTGTTCCCTACCATACATCTCATCATCTCTGGTTAAATTTCACTGCAAATCAGTTACCTTCTCTTTTAAGGTTAGTGGTACCACTCCAACACCAAATTAAACCGTCTTTGGGGATTTGACCATGGCAAACCTACTTGAGCTTGAAGAAGAAGTATGCAAAATTCCCAACAATCCCCTCAAATGGACCCATTTGAGAGGACTGTCAGAATCACATCCAATCTTTACTGATACCTAATCAGCTATATAGAAAAGTCACACTAGGCAGGACCTATTCCTTCTCCATTACCATACACTGAAACTCCACATGGATGAGCCAGTAGTCACCAGTAAAATAGGTTAGGGAAATGTCTTAAGTTATAGGTGACTCTATAATTAGGTATGCAAATGACACATTCATCAAAATGGACCAAATGGAGAGATAATAAATCAGCAAGCAAAAAAGAAAGTAGTACTGCTGGAATTGAATTCATCCTCAAGTCTTGGTGAGTACCTTCACAAAATAGACCCTGTTTTTCACAAAATCTCACCAAGATGACACTGATATAGAGACTGTGGGCAGGATTCACAATGGTTTGCACGAAGTCTAAGAGTCGTGTAAGACTCCATGCAGCCATCGCGATCCAGGAACAGCCCAAAATCCCATGTAAGAGACAGCTAAAAGGACTCTTACATGGGCAGGGCGTGGATATGCTAATCACCCCACTTGCAGCCGAAAGGCATGCAAATGAGGTAGATTAGCGATCCATGAAGCTGAAACCAGCCCGTGTAAGAGTCTTGTTAGTTGCAGAAATGTACTCAGTTGACAACTGAGTACGTTACTGCAAATAACACAACG
The DNA here is from genome assembly GCF_019279795.1 of Protopterus annectens. Lineage (NCBI taxonomy): Eukaryota > Metazoa > Chordata > Ceratodontiformes > Protopteridae > Protopterus > Protopterus annectens. Next base: position 224,637,178 of record NC_056730.1, on the reverse strand, counting down.
AAGCCATGACAACTCCAAATAAAGTGTGCAAATGTTGCAGTCAGCATGCCAATGGCCAAATATGTGGCCATTGGCATGGTAACCCAATGCAAACATGAAATAAAATTATTTTTTTTCAGAGATCGGCGATGTTTAAATGCAGCGCAGCCCCGCACAAATGGGTTGCGCTATATAAAACAGAAAAATAAAGGTTTGAAACCCACAAATGTGGGTTTTATGTAATGCATGGATTTGCAATGCAGGGACTAGCAGACCAAAAACAACATGGCCACCGTCTAGTGGTTGCTAAGGGGGGAAGCTGAGTGTAAGACATGTAACTAAGCATTAGTAGGCAATTCTATGTAAATGAGTGGTAGGATAGTGAATCACACTGTCACATAGCAAATGAGCACATTCCGTGTAGTGTAAGAGTTAGATAAGGGGGAGTAACAGAGTAGGAGATAGGGGAAATCACAGGGGGTAATATCAGGAAGAAATCAAGCTCATTGGAGCAAAGTGGTATGTGAAACATGTCAATCACACAGCATAAAAAGAGGAGTGTCAACAGATAAGCATGGGAAAGTCAAGAAATGGAAGGTGTACACTGTGGCCAACACCAAAGTTTCTTGCTGTACGTGCATGCACGCGTGTGTGCGAGCTGGGAGCCGCGAGTAAGACAGAGTGCATGCGTGTAAGGCAAAGTAAGTATGTAGGAGCCTGTTTAAAGATCTGTAAACCTGTTTGTGCTGGTGTGCGCGTGTTTTAACCCGAATAAGCAGATTCTAGTCCGTGTAAGCATGTGTGCGCGCGTGTTAGCCACTGTGAGCGTGTTTTCGCTGGTATGGGCGCTGCTCCTCCCTGAGGAAACAGAGAGGAAAAGGAAGCAGAAGAAATAGTAGGAAACTAGCAGGGAATACTTGTAGAGGTAGCAGGTGAAAACAATTAGAAGCTGACAATTACACAGGCAGAATACAAGCCCAGCCCAGCACTTAAAACACTGCAAACAACATTGCAGTATGTTTCTCTCAAGAGACACTGCAAGACAGGAGTAAGCTAGTAGAAGTGAAAACTGAAAAAGCTGCACTCAGACCAAACATGCTAGGGGCTGCCATAGCTGTCATAAGGAGACATAGGAGACTTGCTGAGGGTGGTGACAATGAAAATGCTGCCAGACAACCCACAGTGAGGAGACGGAGAAGAGTGTACAGGCCCAGGGTCACCTACCAGGGTTACATGAGCTGGAGATAGTGGAGCGCTATAGAGTGGACAGAGACCTCCTGCAGCAAATTGTTGAGCTGTGCAGGCCACACCTCACACACAGAACCAACAGAGGGGAACCCATCCCAGTGGAATCCAAGGTATGTGTTGGCCTAAGAATACTAGCAACAGGTACCTTCCAGAGACCAACTGGTGATATGATGGGGATATCACAGGCATCAGCCTCCAGGGTACTGCACCAGTTCCTGGAAGCCATGTCAGCACATGTCGGTGATCATGTATATTTCCCCAATGCCCATGAGGTATTGGCCAGCAATATGCATCTCTTCCAGCAGATAGCAGAATACCCTGAGGTAGTGGGTGCAATAGACTGCACGCACATATGCATCAAAGCACCAGCCGGTGAGCAGGGTAGGGCCTACATTAACCGCAAGGGCTTCCCCTCCATCAACTGCCAGGTCATATGTGATGCCCAGGGCATAATAATGAATGTGTGTGCTGGCTGCCCTGGGAGCTACCATGATTCCCATATCTGGCATTTGATGCAGCTGTACCAGACATTTGCCAATGGGGATATCCCACATGGTCACCTAGTTGGGGATGCAGGTTATGCACTGGAGCCGTGGCTGATGACACCCATCAGAAATGCACACACACCTGAACAGGAATGCCATAATGAGGCACATGCACAAACATGTAATGTAATAGAGCGTGTGTTTGGGCTGCTCAAGTCACGGTTCCGGTGCCTGGACACATCTGGTGGAGCCTTGCAGTACTCACCAACTACATGTACCCAAATTGTCATGGTATGTGCTATGCTACATAATATGATCCTGCAAAAACAGCTGCAGCAGGACCAGCATAGGGCCAGAACAAACAGCCCCCAACCATTGCCAAGGCCATCACAGGCAGAGCATGACTCGGAGGAGGAACAACCTGAGCCTGCCCCAGTAGGCAGAAGGAAGCATGCCCAGTATGCCCTGGCCTTGGCAAAGAGGCAACGCATAGCACATATACTGGCTCAGTAGGAACCCTGGGAATGATACCCCTCTCTGACTCACTCATATAGTAACAGGGATGCCTAACATGACACAACCTGCTCTCAAACATGTACAGGGAGTGTAGTATGTGACTCCGACAGAGGCAGCCCTGCAGCACCACCTAAGGCATGATTGCCATGTGTTAAGCAATGTAACACCATCTAGTATATGTAAACATGAAGACCCAACCTAACATCACACCCTCACCAAGCATGATGCCACACTATGAAGACAACAAGATCAAGTACAATAATTGGCTGAGGTATTGCTGTTAGCAAGGGGGAACACATGGCTGACAGCCTGGGCTGACATGCCAAGCAAGACATGATGCCCCACCTGCTAGGGATGGCACGCACCCAGCACACCTGGCTGTATAGATACTGGCAAAGGCTGTTGTCACCTCCACTGTGCCTGGAATAGGTATGTCTGGAAACACAAACCCACCACCATAGGTAGCACAAGGAATACTAACCTGGATGTAATGCTACCCAATGCCAGAACTCTAACCTGCAAGGTGCATGCAGACCAAACCCACCACAGCATGGAGAATGGTAATATGTGTTCTGTAACAGAAACCTGGGCAAGGCCCAGAAGAGCTCCCTAATATTACCAGGTTATGCCTCATACCATGCTCTACAGCTCCAAAACATGGAACGGATGACAATAGGAGTGTGGCTGCCAGTAATTATCAAGAATAACCACACCCCCAGGTTGGTACCACAGCAAGAAGCAGCATGGACTATCCATGGGCAAGTAACACTGTCTTAAACTGTGTACCTATTTGAAGCTTGCTACAGACCACACACACACAAACCCAGGTACCCCGGCCAGCCTTCCTGAAGACACTTCAGAGTATGAATGTCTCAACAAATACCAAACAAGGCACACACTAAGTATGACATAGGTGGCAATCCATTATGTATGGAAGAAGTAATCATGGACCTAGGGACACAAGTTGATGGTAACCTGTCATGTGACACTCACATTGCCAAGGTGGCCAGGAAGACCTGCTATATTGCCCACCTTAATATGAAAGGATGCACATGTAGAGCTACAGAGGTCACTATGCCCCCATACCCTTCCCTTATCAGGCCCATACGTGACAACTATGCCCCAGTTTGGATGTACCTTACCTAACACACGCAGCAGTCAGAAAGACCCCAAATGTTGATCATCACCAACATGGGGACTCTATGCTCCAGACCAGAAGTGTATCCCTCACTGGTAAGATCAGACCATAAACTGATCTCACTGGATATTCACATCCTGACCCCACCCCCTGCCCAGAAAATCACAGTGAAAAACTTCTCTAAAGCAAATTTCACACTCCTCAAAACCGAGGTGGAATCCTTCAAAGCCCCCGGGCCTGTGGAAAATACGGCCCAGACCGCAGAATCCTTTATAAATGCATTGTATGAACACCTTCAGGACTGCATGGATCATGCAATCCCAAATAAAACCAAGACCCAATCCTCCAAAGGCAGACGACCTGTCTGGTGGACCCCAGCCATAAACAAACTATACAATAGAAGGAGGAAGCTACTACATGATAGAGCAAAATCCCAAAAAGGGAAGGCATCTCTGATCAGTATTAGCAAAAAACTAAGGGCACTCATAAAATCCAAAGGCCAGCTTGAGAGAAAAATTGCACAGGACACTAAGGATAATCACAAGGCTTTCTTTAGTTATGTTAGGAACCTGGGTGGGAATTCCCAGATATGCTCAGAATTAGTCCAAAATGACAAAAATACACTGATCCCACAGACATTGCCAACATCCTAGCTGACAGGTTCAGCAAACTTCTCCCTCCCCACCAAAAGGGCAAATATCTATCCCAGCAGAGTGCTCAGATGCTCAGGTGGGAGCCGCTCTCTCCAAAACAAAAACACAGCATCAATGGGACCAGACGGTGTCCCAGGCTGTGTCCTACATGAACTCCAAGAAGAGCTAAACCCAAACATAAAACTACTGTTCAATCTCAGCCTTACTACAGGATATGTACCCAAAGAGTGGCGTACAGCAACAGTGGTCCCTCTCCACAAAGGTGGTGCCTCAACGGACCCTGGAAACTATCGCCCCATAAGCCTGACTAGCTTGGTCTGCAAAGCTATGGAAAGGATCATCATGGACCTCATAAATAAAGATATTGGGGACCTACAGACACTGGATCCTACCCAGTTTGGCTTTGTTATGGGCAGATCCTGCCTCTTAAACCTGGTTGACTTCTTTGAAACAGTCACCAAGGCCATTGATGAAGGGAAGGTGCTCCACACAGCCTATCTGGACCTCGCAAAAGCCTTCGATACAATACCCCACTTGGGCATTATAGATAAGCTCACCAGCTTAAATATAAACCCCTATGTCACTAGATGGGTTGCAAACTGGCTCAAGGTCAGAACCCACATGGTTAGAATTGCTGGAGCCATGTCAGACTCCAAACCAGTTACAAGTGGCATCCCACAAGGCTCAGTCCTGGGACCTCTCTTGTTTGGTATATATTTCTCGGAGGTACAGGCCAACACGGAAGGACTGTGGCTGACCAAGTTCGCAGATGACTGCAAACTGGGCGCCATAATCGACTCTCCAGCCGACACAAGCATCCTCCAAAAGGGCCTCGTGGAAACAGACAACTGGTGCCAGAGCCATGGCCTCAAGCTAAATGCCAAAAGTGTATAGTCATCCCTTTGGCAAAACAAAGTGCCACAAATTACCACATAGGTGGTAATCCATTAAGTACAGAAGAAGTAATTAGGGACCTGGGGACCCAAGTTGATAGCAATCTCTCATTTGACAACCACGTGGCCAAAGTGGTTAGAAAAACATTTTATATAGCCCACCTAATCATGAAGGATTCACATCTAGATTAGGGAGGTCATCGTGCCTTTACTCATCCCTCATCAGGCCCATAATTGAGTACAATGCCCCTTTTGGGATGTACCTTACCAAGCACCTGCAGCAACTGGAAAGACCCCAAAAGTACCTCACCAAGAGGATCAAAGGGCTCAAACAGATGCCATATGCTGCCCGGTTAAAGAAACTCCAGCTCTACTCAGTGGCATACCGCCTGCTCAGAGGTGACCTGTGCCTGACATATAAGGCAATGTCCAACCCGGAATTAAGGGACATGCTGCACCTCAAAAAATCCAAATCCCATCGAGCTACACGAGAGACTTGAACCTCAGCACTGAAATAAATAGGACATGCTGGAGGGACAGATTCATAACCCAGAGGCTCCCTTCACTCTGGAATAAAATCCCAGTCCAGGTTAGGCAGAGTCCCTCATTGACTCTTTTCAAGAGGAATCTTGATGAGTGGATGGGAGATCGTAGGTTTACCCCGGGTATCACTTCTGTGTCACTGTTAGACAGAGGCACAGTATACTAACCTCGAAAAAGGGCATAGCAAAATTAATTTAAAATGGGTGGCGAAAGCCAAACAAACTCTGGCTAGGCTTATAAATGCCCTAGGGCAGATAGCCTAGTATGAACCTATGAACCTATGAAATGTACCCCACCAACAGGATAAAGGGTCTAAACATTGGACATCTGCAGCCTGGCTGAAGAAACCACAGCCCAATTCAGAAGCATACTGCATAGTCAGAGGTGATGTATGCCTGATGTACAAGGCCATGTCCAATCCAGAATGAATGGACCTGCTCCACTGCAGAAACCTCAAATCCAGCAAACACACCACAGTGAGATATCTGAACCTCTACACATAGATTAATAGGATGTGCTGGAGGGACAGATCCATAACCCAGAGGCTCAGGATACTCTGGAAGAGAATCCCAGTCCATGATAGGCTGAGCTCCACACACATACTCAACAAGAGAAATCCGGTGAAGTGCATGGGAGATAGTAGGTGTACACTGGGGGCGATCCCTGTGTCACATCTAGGAAAGTAAACACTACATGGGCATAATATGCACATTGCAAGGGGTGTTGAGACCCACAGAGTCTGTCCGTGCTCAAACAAGGCCAGGGCAGATAGCCTAGTATGAACCTATGATGATACAAATTGTGCAGGACACAAAGGATTATCACACAGCTGTCCTACCTGATGGTAGGAACCATGGTGATAATCCACAGATATGCTCTGCAGCACTCTAATATCACAAACAATACACCAAACCCACACACCTTGCCAACAGCCTACCGAACAGATTCCTTCCAACCTCCCCACCAGCACCTAACTGCCAAATATCTATCCCAGGAGAGTGCTGGCCCCCCGGCATTGCAGATGCTGAGATAACAGCCAGCATCCACAAAGCACAGCACACAGCATTAATGGTACCAGATGGTGTCCTGGGTTGTGTCCAACAGGTACTGTAAGAAGAATGGAACAGCAAATATCATTACTGTGCACTATCAGTCCTACCACAGGATATGTACCCAAGGAGCAGTGTACAGCAACAGTGGTCCCACACCAGAAAGGGGGTGCCTGAATGGATACTGCAAACTATCACCCCTCAACCCCGACTATATATGTTGGCAATGTAATGGAGAGGATGATCATGGATCCCATGAATATCGAGATTGGGTACCTACAGACATTGGACCCTACCCAGTGTGGCTGTCATAGGGCAGATCCTGCCCCTTATACATGTCTGACTCATGTGAAACATGCACCAAGCCTATTGATGTGGGGAATGTTGATCACAGAGCCTATCTGGATCTTGCTAAACCTTTCCATACAATATCCTAGTTGGCAGTACAGATAAGCTCACCAGCCTAATTATAAACCCCTATGCAAGTAGATGGGTTGCAAACCAGCTCAAGGACAGGACTGACCTAGCAGACATGCTGTAGCCATGGCAGACTGCAAACCAGATACAACTGGCATCCCACAAGGCATGGTCCTGGGACCTCTCTTGTATGCTATATATGTCACATAGGTACAGGCCAACATGGACGGAGTCTGTCTGAACAGGTTTGCAGAGGACTGCAAACTGGCCACCATATCGGACCCTCCAGCTGACACAAGCAACCTACAAAAGGCACACATAGAAACACACAAGTGGTGCCACAGCCATGTCAACAAGCTAAATGCAGAATAGTGTATAGTCAACCCCTGTGGAAAAACAGTACATGGCAAGAAATTACCACATAGATGTTAACCAAGTAAGTACATCAGGAGAAATAAGAGACCTGGGGACACAAGGTGATAGATATCCTGCATGTGACAACCATGTGTCTGTAGTGGTTACAGAAACATACCATATACCCACCTAATCATGAAGGTAAGCACAGCTTGGTTAGGGTAGGTCAATGTGCCTCTCCAGTCATCCATCAGCAGCCTCACAATTGTGTACAATGGCCCTTCAGGGATGTACAGTAGCAGACACCTGCAGCAACTGGAAGGACCACACAAATACCCCACCAGGAGGATCGCAGAGCTGTAACAGATGCCATGTGTTGCCTGAGTAAAGAAACTGCAGCTCCACACAGTGCCATACTGCCTGGCTGGAGGTGAACTGTGCCTGATGTATAGTGCCATGACCAACCTGGTATCAATGGACATTTGGCACCATGTAAACACTGAATGCTGGTGACCTATGCAGCTGACAGGCCTGAACCCCAGCACAGACATAAACAGGACATGCTGTACCGATTGGTCCATAACCCAGAAACTCACTCCACTCATGACTAAACTCCCACTACAGAATATCCAGGGAGTCCCTAAGTGACTGTCATCCAGAGGAAACATGATGACTGGATGGGAGATGGTAGGTGTACCCTGGATATCACCTGTATGTAACGGGTAGACAGAGGCACAGCACACTAACCATGACATATGTCATGGCAAACACCAGTAAATGTGTGTTGAAGGACAAACACTCTCTGACTAGCATTACAAATGGACTAGGGCACATGGACATTGTTTGTCACTGTCCACACAAGTTGTGGAATACATTAACAATGTCGGACAATCATGTACTATGCTGTCCATATCTGAACAAACTGCAACATGGTCATATCTGCACAACTGGCCCTCAACCAATCCGATGTGCTCACTATAAATATTACAAGCAGTGATTTGACTGAAACCGATTATACTGTCCACCACAGTGAAAATACTGCACCAGTACACTATACGACAATACAACTGTTTGGTCAGCAGGAAAGGAGGATGACAACTGTATGCAAACTATCCCATGGTGACCCTGCAGGCACAGCATAATGCCTGTTAGGTTCAGACACAAAGCAGTTGGGCAGTAAGAACACAACCTGATGTCCAACACTCAACTGTACATCTGATATATAGATGGCATCCACACTCAAACACAAATGTGGTGGTCCACAAATCCCAACATAAGGAAAGGTCACACTGGGCATGCTCACACACTTAGGCCATGTCACAGTTCAGCAGTTACACACATATATCTGGCATTTCTATGTGTTAACACAGGAACCTCCCACAATACAGACATCTGCCCAGTGCACACAGTGAAGTTACAACAGAGACATAAGTAAAGTACTGGATCCCACTCATATGCAAACATCTCCCACAGTACACACGTTGTTTATAGAGATAGGGAAGGCTATGGCAAAAAAGACCCACAAACAGTATATGAGCAACAGATGCTTGCATCTGACAGGTAAACATATGGCCATAGAGTGCAATACCTGACTGTTGTCCCTAGGGAATACAGAAGGCTATCCACAGTGTATTTGGCGTTTGCCTCCACAGTACAGTAGGCCACTGTGCCTGTGCAAAGTTAATGCATAAATATGCTCTCCCCTGTACTGATGGATAGTCACAGATATACATACCTCTTCATCCATAATGATGTCAGCACACTATACATATGTCAGGAGCAGAAATTATACTCAGTAAGGTGAATAGCATGCTCCACTACTGCGTCCTTAACAAGTGTCATAACATAGTTAGGTAGGGGTTTGAATCCTGCAAGTGCTCAGTGTGTGTGGGGGAGTAGTGTGTGCAATTACATGTGTATGAAAAATGTCCCTTTTGACAACTAGTACTACACAACACATGCTGCATATTCCACTGTCTAAACACTGATGATGTCAGCACCCTATAAGTACAGCAGGAGAAAGCCACCAACCCCCCAGTAATGCAAATAGCACACTCGGCTAATGCGTCTCTCACAAGTATCATAACATAGTTAGGTAGGGGTTTGAATCCTGTAAGTGCCCAGTGTGTGTGTGAATGTATGTGGGGGAGTAGTGTGTGCAATTCCATGTGTATGAGAAATGTCCCTTTTGGCAACTAGTACTACACAACACATGCTGCATATTCCACTGTGTAAACATTGATGATGTCAGCACCCTATAAGTACAGCAGGAGAAAGCAATTCCTCCAGTAATGCAAATAGCACGCTCTGCTAATGTGTCTCTCACAAATGTCATAACATAGTTAAATAAGGGTTTGAATTCTGTAATTGCCCAGTGTGTGCATGAATGTGTGTGGGGGAGTAGTGTATGCAATTCCATGTGTATGAGGAATGTCCATTTTGGCAACTAGTACTACACAACACATGCTGCATATTCCACTGTCTAAACACTAATGATGTCAGCACCCTATAAGTACAGCAGGAGAAAGCAATCCCCCCCCCCCCCGTAATGCAAATAGTACGCTCTGCTAATGCATCTCTTACAAGTGTCATAACATAGTTATGTAGGGGTTTGAATCCTGTAAGTGCCCAGTGAATGTGTGTGGGGGAGTAGTGTGTGCAATTTCATGTCTATGAGATATGTCCTTTTGGCAACTAGTCCTACACAACACATGCTGCATATTCCACTGTCTAAACACTGATGATGTCAGCACCCTATAAGTACAGCAGGAGAAAGCAATTCTCTCAGTAATGCAAATAACGCGCTCTGCTAATGCATCTCTCACAAGTGTCATAACATAGTTAGGTAGGGGTTTGAATCCTGTAAGTGCCCAGTGTGTGTGTGAATGTATGTGGGGGAGTAGTGTGTGCAATTCCATGTGTATGAGAAATGTCCCTTTTGGCAACTAGTACTACACAACACATGCTGCATATTCCACTGTCTAAACATTGATGATGTCAGCACCCTATAAGTACAGCAGGAGAAAGCAATTCCTCCAGTAATGCAAATAGCGCGCTCTGCTAATGTGTCTCTCACAAATGTCATAACATAGTTAAATAAGGGTTTGAATTCTGTAATTACCCAGTGTGTGCATGAATGTGTGGGGGGGAGTAGTGTATGCAATTCCATGTGTATGAGGAATGTCCATTTTGGCAACTAGTACTACACAACACATGCTGCATATTTCACTGTCTAAACACTGATGATGTCAGCACCCTATAAGTACAGCAGGAGAAAGCAATCCCCCCCCATAATGCAAATAGTACGCTCTGCTAATGCATCCCTTACAAATGTCATAACATAGTTAGGTAGGGGTTTGAATCCTGTAAGTGCCCAGTGAATGTGTGTGGGGGAGTAGTGTGTGCAATTTCATGTCTATGAGATATGTCCTTTTGGCAACTAGTCCTACACAACACATGCTGCATATTCCACTGTCTAAACACTGATGATGTCAGCACCCTATAAGTACAGCAGGAGAAAGCAATCCTCCCAGTAATGCAAATAACGCGCTCTGCTGATGCATCTCTCACAAGTGTCATAACATAGTTAGGTAGGGGTTTGAATCCTGATAGTGCCCAGTGTGTGTGTGGAGAAGTAGTGTGTGCAATCTAATGTGTATGAGAAATGTCCCTTTTGGCAACTAGTACTACACAACACATGCTGCATATTCGACTGTCTAAACACTGATGATGTCAGCACCCTATAAGTAGAGCAGGAGAAAGCAATCCCCAGTAATGCAAATAGCGCGCTCTGCAAATGTGTCTCTCGCAAGTATCATAACATAGTTAGGTAGGGGGTTGTATCCTGTATTTGCTCACTATGTGTGTGGGGGAGTAGTGTGTGCAATTCCATGTGTATGAAAGATGTCCCTTTTGGCAACTAGTGCTACACAACACATGCTGCATATTCCAGTGTCTAAACACTGATGATGTCAGCAACCTATAAGTACAGCAGGAGAAAGCAATCCCCCCAAAAAGGCAAATAGCACGCTCTGCTAATGCGTTTCTCACAAGTGTCATAGCATAGTTATGTAGGGATTTGAATCCTACAAATGCCATGTGTATTTTTGTCACACCATTTGTCCATGTGTGTGGGGTGTTGTTCCCAATATTGCACGACATTCATTATATTAGTAATGTCAATGCACACATGATGTATGTTTGTGCCACCTACACATATGTACCTGTGAACTGCAAGAGTTGCCATGTCCGAAGCCTGCCTCATGTGAATATATGGAATATGCATCAGACAACTGTATGACTGTGGTGTTCTGTGCAGGGGCTGCATGTGGTATGTGACTATACAGTGTGGTTTGTAGTTGGTGTCATCCCACCAGCGAGGGATACATGATTGGTCTGGAGCATATAGTCCACATGTTGGTGATGAACAGGTGCAGCATGTTGTCACCACTTGTGGGAGTGGTAACAGGTTGTTCCATAGCAATGCAGGGAATGAATGATAGGAACCCTTCAGATAGGGTCTTGCAGCTAGAATAATGCTCACACTGTATGTTAGGGTAGTCGCAGTACAACCATATAATGGTGTATGTAGAGACCGTCATATTCTCAGTGTTGTCAGGAAGGCCAAGTGGGTTTCCTGGGTATGGGAGTGTGATGTGTGCCAGGCTATGAACCTGAAGGCAGTCTAACCCACTGTGTGTTGCACATGGAGAGGCTCTGATGCTTTGTGCAGTGCCACCAACCTGGGTGTGTGTGTATCTGAGGTGCCTTTGGATACATCCCCCCTATTCTGGTGTGGTGCATGTGTAGGGGGTGACAAGCATGGTATCAGGAATGACCTGGCACTGATGGTGTGCACCTGGGAGCCTTGTACCAGGAGTCTGTTACTGCACGGATATTGCTGTACCCCATGCTAAGGACAGTTTCCACTGCATGCATCTTGAGGTTTACACTGCTGCTGCTGAGTAGCATTGCTATTAGTGTCCCATCCCATGTGATACCTGTGTAGGTGGCTATGTAATGTCAGCCTTGCATACAAAGGAACTATGTGTGTAGCAACAGCCTCTGCCAATATACAATGGCCCATGGGTGACAGGTGCAAGCTGTCCCAAGCAAAGCAATGTGGCTTGTCCAGCATGTAATCCCACACTGACAGGCATTGGATCCCCTTTGAATGTCACTGAAAGATACATTAATTGCAGAAACTGATGATCCTGTCTACATATTGTGGCAGCATTCATGGTGAGGGTGAGATGCTACTCAAGGCCAGGGTCATACCAGCCTGTGCCACAAGCTCAGAGAGCCCCTCTATGTCCCTTAACATGTAGTCCAGGGAGGTGCGTCAGAGGTCATACACACTGGCACAGACAATGACTGAGTCATACTTCTACATGCCCTGGAGTGACCGGTATGCTTGTGTTATGTGGTGGATCATAGTGCCCGATGGGCAGCTCAGAGTGACCGTCACCTTGTTCAGCCTGGGAGCAGGACCTCAGTGTACGTGACGACAGAGGTACCTCATACAACTGTAGCAGGTGTGTTGTCTAGCCGTATGGCCTGTGACTGTTTGGCACACAGGCTTTGTGAGCTATGTGTTGCATGTGCTCTGCTCTGGCTTAATGTTTGCTTGTGTTTTTGCTTTGCAGGTGTCAGCTGCTCAGGCAGGATGCTATTCTGAGAGCCCAATAATGTACCTGTGTGTTTCTGTGTTTGGATTGTGGTCATGGCAGGTCTATGGGAGATTGGTACTGTATTCACTGTAGTATCCCACTCCACCTGACAGGGAATGCCAGTGCTGTGTAAACAGAGCTTAGCCCCCAGTTTGGCTATGTGGTTGCATCTCTCACATGTGTTGTACGTGTATGGGAAGGGGAAAGGGTTGTCTGTGTACATGAGGCAGCTGTAACATTGCCACATGACTCACAGATTCACCAATTGGACCTGAGAGTAGATCGACAGGTGACCTTTGCACATGCTACCATAGCATTGTGACTCCCATACTAAGTAATGACACATAGGGCCAATGGGGAACAAGGTACTCAAGGTGACTATGTGAGGGTGTAGTGCTCCTGATTTGTTAGTGCTGGCATATATGAATGCTGTCTTGAGAAAATGTGAGGTAAGTCATATGCAATGTGTTACAGGCAAGCTACATACAAACAGGACAAACAGTGATGTTCTAAGTGACACATGGACATCAGTACAGTAAGCAACACAGATGTCACTAGGGATCCACAGAGGCACTGTATATCTGCACTGCAGGTGGAATCAGTGTTTCAGGAACATAACAGGCAAACATGCATACAAACAAAGCTACAGTCAGCAGGCCTGTTTGTAGACTATGCTACAACAAACAAGGTGTATGACTTCCAGTAGGTAACAGTGCATATATGCAGGCACTATAAGCCAGTACCCAGACATTCACAGGTCAGACGGGCTGGGTCCAACCACACCCCACACAAGTGTATAGACCATGTACCTTCGTAATGTTGAATAACTGGCCTGATACCCAAGTGCTCATACCTGTAATTATACACATGTCAAATAACAGACACTGAGCCCTCAATCAGCAGTTCCAGACTTAGTATGATGTATGCTACCTGTCCTGGTACCACAGTATCCTTGACATGTATGGACACTCTCCCTCCTGTCATAGTTAGCTCTGTGTTTTGGTGCTGTCATGCATGGTATGAGGTGTGACCTTGTAGTGCTAGTGTGCTCTTGTGAGCCTTGAACCTGTTGTGTAGTACTGCACAGATATCAACATCCTGAAACATCTGCGTTTCAGAGTCGTGTGTGGACTGCATGCAACTCGCAGTTGGCATGGCCATCATTGAGTATCAATATGTACATTGTTGTATCCCCTGTGCTACCTATGTAGGTGGCCATCCCTTCACAGCCTCACCACCAGTATGCAAAGATGTGCAGACAGAACACTGTGGTAATTACTATGGGTGTACAAAACAATACAATGACATTCATACTGTAACTGCATCAGGCATGCTGGTATATACCCACAATGCTATCATTACACTGTACTGTTGTCAACATCATACTATTACAATACGTCTATGTACTCACCCTGTGCATCAGCACCATGTTAACCTGTTCCTGCACCGATTTTACAGATTGCAGGAGGTGCCACAGTTTCATCATATGCACAGGGTGTCTACCTGGTATGCCTGAGTCTACCACTGATACAACCAATTGACATGTCTGTGTGTGTGTGTGTTGGTGAGGGACAGCAGTACAAGATGGGGCAATGTTGATGCAGTGTGTGCGTGTATGCGGTGGCCCTAGGTGTTATCACTTTGCATGTGTGTATGAATGCACACAGTCCCACCTCATGGCTGCCATATACAGGTGTTTGTGGACAGCCACAGACTGTACCTGCCAGGTCATACAGATCACTGTCTGTGGCCATGGACACGGTACCTGTGCCTGGCAGTGGTGCTATGCACCGTATCAGGTACTACGCCAGACTGGGTACTGTCATCAGAAGCAGGTGTTTGTTGACTGGAGACAGGTCCCTGTTGGGACTGTCCAGCACCACATGCACATGGTCTCCTGGGGCGGTCCGATGACAGCACAGACCCAGCATTGCTGGGGCTGCTGCTGGCACTATGTGAGCGGCCGCGGCCCTGTCGTCTGCGACGGCTGCCAGCTGCTGCTGTTGCTGGCATATGGCCTCATCGATGCCTCAACCATCCACAATTGCCCTGGCTCATGGACATGTAGTTGTGGAACAGATCTAATGTGTCCCTCCAACGTCTGTCAATGACCTCGGTGAAGTTGCGGATGGCAGCCGCAACATCACGCATACTGTCACTCATGGCTGTGCAACATGCTCACAGCTCCCTCAGACCCTATCTGGTATACTGTTCCATACGTGACTGTGCCTGCATTACAGCCCAAAACATAGCTGGGGTTGAAAGACCTCTGTGGGCACGTCTGACAGGGGTGGTACGCCCATGGATGCTCCCTCGAGAACCCATGGACGTCTGCCTGTGTGGTACCATGTCAGGACCCTGGCCATGGCTGCAGTGTGGGTATGCATGTGCCACCAGTACCACATTACCCTGGTCAATGCCCACTGTATCCTGTCCATCACCTAGGGACATTGGTGACAAAGTATGTATTTGCAGGATGACTGTGCGCATTGATGGGGTCGACAGCTGTGTAGTGTCAATTGGCTGACCAATGACGGACCCTGGCACACCTACCTGTGCCATTACACAGGTATCATCATTATCACTATCCACAGCAGCTGATTCAGGTTCCCTGCTGCACGACACCAGAGCAGCACCAGAATCTGTGGGAGTAAGACAGGAAACACAGTTTACAATGTGTACACAATGCCACCACTGATGCACACATGCACACATGGGCACATGCACGCATGCACACATGCACACATGGGCACATGCACACATGCACACATGGGCATATGCACACATGCACACATGCATACATGCACACATGCGCACATGGGCACATGGGGACATGCACACATGCACACATGCCCACATGGGCACATGCACACATGGGCACATGCACACATGCCCACATGCACACATGCACACATGGGCACATGCACACATGCACACATGGGCACATGCACACATGGGCACATGCACACATGCACACATGCGCACATGGGCACATGCACACATGCACACATGGGCACATGCACACATGCACACATGGGCACATGCACACATGCACACGTGCACACACCTCAGTATATGAGATATCAACCCACAGGCACAAACACACCTGCAATCAAACACATAGCACTACTGCTTCAGCCTACTATTACTATTAGTATACAGAGTATTGAAGGTAATGGTATTACACACTCACCAGCATGGATAGGCTGCCTTGCTTTTACACCAGAGGGACCTGCAGAAAAGAGACATTTATCATCAGTGGGCACAACTGTGTCATTTATACTGTGGGCATGATACAGTTCAGTAGTGCAACAGCTAGCTTCCACAGGTGTACAGCAGATATTGAGGATATCACGAATGCACAATAATTACCAAGATTACAGCTACAAAACGAGGACACACCTCACACATGCATAACCTAACAGTGTACAGAATGGTCAACTATACACATGGCATGTTATCTGCACGGTCTGTGTCCTGCTGCTGTTTGGCTCCAGCCTCCATCATTACACATGTATGCTGTTGTTATTGCTGCTGTGCTGGAGCCACAACACTCAGGAGTAGTCCCTCCAGTCTGGTGAGGGGGGGGTGTCTAGCCACCCCACCACCTGTGGCAAGCTGCTGTCTGTGGATATCCAACGCACGCTGATGGACATTTCAAATTAAATCACTGCAGTGATGGTGTACCAGCTCATATGCCCAGTTATGTGTGCCTATGTCATTTACCCAACCGACCAGGTCTTGCCAAAGTGCAGCCCTCTCCTGCTGGTTCTGGCTGGTGCGTGAAAAGAGTACAGCGAAATCCCGCACCAGGCTCTGGTGTATCTCCTCCTCCTCTGCAGCAGAGTAGACAGGGTTCCGCTGGTGAACCATGGCCCTGAAAAGGAGAAGGAAAATATGTCAGCAATATCTGTCAGCAAACTATAGCCCACATAATACACATAATACTCGACTGCAGTGATATAACTTAAGCACCATATATAGCATCTGTCTGTCTATTGGGGGATACACATGTACATGATCAGATATCAGTGCTCATCCGACAACTGTGCAACAGTACCTGGCACACTCCATACAACAGACTAGTATACTGCAGCAGTCAACACACTGTTTCAGGTACAATACACAACCTCACACTGGGGGTTTGTATCAAGGTACTGTATGGGGAACATTATCAGCCCATGCACTGGACACAATGCACGTTACATATTTCACTGGTAATGCACACTACTCTTACTTGCCATAACCCTACCTACACCACAGTGACATACAGGGTAACACAGCACAACATATGGCAATGTAGTATGTGTTGATCGCAATACCTCACACACCTGTCTCTGGCCTCACACCAAGGACACACACTACCATGACAGACAGACAGTCATGGTGAGCAATCACACCAGTACACAACATGCACCCAGTCACTAGCACACTCATTCCACCTCACATATTCCATTTGCAATGTGTTCATGGGTGTGCATTGTGTCCTAGGTAGGTAGTGTGGTTTTGGCCCTGGGCCTACAGCAGCATACTGTTATGCTACCCTGCTCCTTGTGACACATGTGTTATGATCGTACCTGCTCCTTACAAACAGTTAAACAGGGTGACTCATATGGCATATTACCTATCTGCATAAAATTCAGCAGGGGTATGTCTGACATCTACTCATGGGGAGCCTTGCTTCTTAATGCTGTGTGGTCTACTACAGGGTATGTCATATCTGTGGGTAGGGTCCTGTACCTCCACCATGTGCTCTATACTGCAGTGACAAGGACGACAGACATAGGTAATTTGTGTTGTGGATGTTGGAGGTGTTACCATAGTTGTTAGACAACTGTCATGGGTGTGACCGAACTATATATATCCAGCAGTGGTAACCTCTATGTAGGTAGTCTGTGTGCGCTCTGTGGTGTTTGAGTGCATTGACACAGTTACTTGCATATGTCTGTGTCCTTCTCCATATCTGTAGCTGTCATGGGAGGTACATACCGTGTAGGACATTGTGGGGTGTGGAGGGGTACAGTGACCTACATGTCCATAGCTGACACACCATGTCCGCTGACACATTCCATGTACAGGTATTACAGGACTAGTGTGCCACTGTGTATATCAATGTGGAGCCTATTGTACACTTGTTGCCCCTGTTCCCCCCTGACACATGCAGTGGTGGGCAGGCATGTACATATGTGGTGGTTACTGGTGTCAGTGTTTTTGAATGGGGTATGGTACTGCAGTATCCACACTGCTGTTCACTCCATGCCTTTGACACCAGGCACCTGTTGCAAGACATCTGCACACATGTGCCTCACACAGTCTATATATATATATATATATATATATATATATATATATATATATATATATATATTGATATATTTATATCTGTATATGGATATATATCTGTTTGTATATATGTATATAAAATATGTATATATAGATGTAGATATATACATATAGATGTGGGGAGAGAGGGGGGAGAGTGAGAGAGAGACACAGGGTGAGTGAGAGTGTGAGGGGGTTGGACAGAGAGAGAGAGAGAGAGTCATATACAGACATATCTGTTGTCAGTCAGATCTATCTGTATATGTATATGTCTCTACAGATATCTATATATGCATGTGTGTATTACATATATCTGTACGTACATATTCTACCAATCTCAATGTCTGTGCAGTAAGTGAGAACCTGGTTCAAGGCTCCTGAGAGCACACCAGCGGTACCAGGCTATACCCCGTATCATGCTTTTTGGCCCCAGGACTCGTGGAAAAAACAAAAAGGGAGGGGGTGTGTCCATATCCACGGAGGACACACACACCTCCAGGTTAGTGGCAGGACATGAAGCATCATAGACCATCCAGGTGGAAATAACCGTAGGCAAACCTGCTATACAACTGGTAGCATGTTACAGACCACCCTCCCAATCTCAGGGACCACAGTCAGCCTTCCTGTAGACATTGGAGGATATGAATGTCCCACCACACACCATCATACTGGGATACTGTGACTACCCTAACATACACTGGGTGCATTATTCTACCCCAAACACCCTAGCCCAAAGGTTCCTGGAATTCACTATGTCAAATGCAATGGAACAGTTAGTCACCTCTCCCACAACAGGAGATAATATACTAGACCTAATCATCACAAACATGGGGACAATGTGCTACACACTGGAAGTATACCCCTCACTAGTCACATCTGACCACAGACTAATCCCCCCTGGATATACATATCCCACCTCCCCCACAACACAAAAGACTACAGTGGGAAACCTCTCACATGCCGACTTTACACTTCTTATAACTGAGTTGGTATCCTTAATGCCCACTGGACCAGTGTAAACCAATTCCCACAATGCAGACACCTTCACATATGCTTTCTACAGACTTCTCCTAGAATGCATGGATCATGGAATCACAAATGAAACCATGATCCTCTCCACCAAGGGCAGGCGTCCTGTCTAGTAGACCCCAGTATTGAACAAATTGTATAACAACAGAAGGTAGCTACTGTACGGCAGAGCATACTTCCATAGAGCTATGGCAGCTCTGATTAGCAGTAGTAGAAAGATACGTTTTGTCGTACAAACATGCAAGGCCAACAATGAGAGGGACATCGCTATGGTCACTACAGATAACCACAAGGCCTTCCTCTGCTATGTTACACACCTGGGTGGGAACCCTCAGTTGTGTTCACAGTTAGTTCACAGTGACAAACGCTACACTGAACACACAGATAATGCCAACATTCTGGCAGACAGGTTCAGTGCAGGTTTCTCCCCTCCCTCACCCACACATGTGGAATTACTTATCCCAGCTGACTGTAACCTCCCTGTCATCTCAGATGTCCAGCTGAGAACCACCCTCAGCAGAGCTGTAAACACAGCATTAATGGGACCCAACGGTATTGCAGGTTGCATGCTACATGAACTGCAAGAGGAGCTACACATGCACATTACATGCTATTCAGCTGTAGCCTTACTACAGCATATGTACCTGGGCACTGGCATACAGTAACAGTAGTCCCACTCCACACAGGAGGCACCTCTACAGACCCTGGTAACTACCGCCCCATAAGCTTAACCAACCTGGTCTGCAACGCTATGGAAAGGATCATTATGGTACCCATACACAGAGACATTGGGGACTTAGACACTTGATCCCACCCGGTTTGGCTTTGTAGAGGGCAGATCCTGCCTTATGAACCTGGTTGACCTTTTCAAATCAGTCACTAGAGCCATTGATGAGGGCACAGCGGTCCATACAGCCTACCTGGACTTGCCTACGGCTTTCGACACAATACCACACTCTGGCATCATAGACATGATCAACAGCTGAAATGCAAATCCATATGTCACATGATGGGTTGCAAACAAGCTAACAGATAGAACCCTAAAGTCAAACTCACTGGTGCCATGTCAGACTCAGAGCCAGTCACATGTGGTGTCCCACAGGGCTCTGTCCTGGGACTGCTCATGTTCGGCATATCATTCTCAGATGTGGAAGCAGACATGGGAGGGTAGTGGCTAACAATGTTCAAAGATGACTGCATACTAGGCGCCATAGGCAATACACCAGCTGACACATACATTCTACTGACAGGCCTCACGGACACCAACAACTGGTGCTGGAGTCATGGCCTTACACTGCATGCCACGTAATGTATACTCATACCCTTTTGGACGGACAAGGTACCTACATATTATCACATAGACAATAACCCACTGAGTACAGACAAAGTAATCGGAGACCTGGTGACACTGTTCAATGCTGACCTCTCATTTGACACCCATGTTGCCAAAGTGGTTGGATGGACTTCCTACCTTGCCCACCTTATCATGAAGGGATTCACATCCACATCAAAAGGGGTCATTGTACCCCTATACTCCTCCCTTATCAGGCCCATGACTGTGTACTATACCCCATTTGGTATGTACCTCACCTGGCACTTGCAACAGCTAGGGGGACCCCATAAGTACATCACCAGGAGGATCAAGGGTCTGCAACAACTGTCATATGCTGCCAGACTAACGTAACTCATGCTCTATTCCATAGCATGCTGCCTACGTAGGGGTGATCTGTGCCTGATGTAGTAGGCCATGTCCAATCAGGTATTGATGGACATGTTCCACCTCATACAATCCAAATCCATCAGAAGCATGACAGCTATGGATTTAAACCTCAGCACATATATGAATAGAACATACTGTAGGGACAGATCCATCACTAAGAGGCTTCCCATACTGTGGAACAGGATCCTAGTTCATGTTAGGCAGAGACCCTCACTGACACTCTTCATGTGCATTCTTGACAAGTGGATGGGAGATCATAGGTTTACAGCAGGGGTCTTCTCTGTGTCACTACTAGACAGAGGCACAGTAAACTAATGCTATTATGTAGGGGGGTCTTCACTGTGTCACTACTATACAGAGGCGCAAGTTTCTAAATCTATTCTATACACTGTCTGCAGATAGCCTAGAACTAAACTATGACACTGTGAAACTATATATGTCTATGTATTTCTACATCCCTCTCTATCTATGTATACACATGTGCATATTCTATATATATATATATATATATATATATATATATATATATATATATATATATACATACATACATACATACATATCTTCATATACATACGTATACACATGTTTTTATATATATATATATATATATATATATATATATATATATATATATATACTCCTTTTTAGTTCCACATATGTATACATACAGTAACATAATGCTGAACATCCATTACTGTACAACCTACTTGTACATTGCACTACAACCTACATTGCTATGTGCACATAGCTACCGTCACATACATATGTATGTGGAGCCTTCAGTGACAGTTTCAGTATGTCCCCGGCCCCATGCACATCTTCATATACATAGATACAGACCAATAACACATCTGGAGGGTTCACAGTATGTAGAGTATTATAGTAGTACTTGACATTACCTATGTTTGTTGCAGCTGTTTGTGTAGGCTTGCAGTTGCTTGGCCTGCTGTCAGCCTCTTTGCTTTGTTGTTTCAGGTTTTTTTTTGTTTTCTCTTTCTTTCTTTCTTTCTTTCTTTCTTTCTTTCTTTCTTTCTTTCTTTCTTTCTTTCTTTTCTCTCTCTCTTTCACTCTCTCTCACTCTCTACCTCCAGCGGGTGCAATGACAGTATTGCATGTGTGGACTGGGAGTACAGGATGCTTTTGTACATATCTGCACATATCCATGTGATGGCCTCTGCACCAATTGTTAGCCAGCATTTACTAATTGCATGCAGCCTGTTGTGTAGTGATTGCAGTTCTCACTGTGATTACAGGACTGTGCTATAAAAAGGTCTGTTAGGTAGGCGTAGCCCTTTCAGATTATCAGGGTGGGGACCATGCTGGTTTGCTGTAGACACTGTTCTGTGAGTGTAAGGGTTGGTATGTCTCTCATATTTCAGGCTATGTTGTAGACACTGCAATGCATGTTGTTCTGTAAGCTGAGTATTCCTTCCTCCAGTGTATTGTTCTCCGTGTGTATGTAAACTGACACCTACGACTAGTCATACTGTGTATATGGGTGTGTGTGCTTTCCTGTGGGGATTGTGGTGTATCTGGTATATAGCAGTGGTTCTTGCAATCTGTTGCTATGGCTTCAATATGTGGCCTTTACATTCACTCCTTGTGTGCCTGCTAGGTGTCTTTCCTGTAAGGTGTTGTAATGGCTTTCCTATTTTCCATTTACATTCACAGCTTGTAATGCTTGCTAAATCAGGTTGGGCAGCAATTCGCTATGTGTTTGTTGTGGTAGGGTGTTACTGCATGCAGTGTGGTCTGGCCATGGTGTGGGCCTTGACACTTACAGGGGTATTTGATCATGCTGCTGAGCAGGCCTCAGATACTTTCTGGTGCATCTTTTATCAGCCTCATGGAATGGTGCATAGCAGTGGGTTACTCCAATGACATATTCTGGTACTCTGCAGTTGTGACTGTGGGTTATTTCAAGCATATGTATTAGTACACCATTTGTGCCGTGCAGGTGGTGCATACCTTCAGTCAGTCATAGTTACCATTGCATGTGTAGTTACACCTTTCTGCCTGCTGTTAGTACATTTGACAGGGTGTCAGTGGGGCTCAGTTGACATTTGTTTTCACATCAGGGACATCCCTGTAACTCAGTCACAGTTGCTATGTCTGATCTCTTAACTATTCAACTATGGCAGTGTTTATCCTGCTCTGAGTATGTGTGTGGCTTGCCAGATGCTACTGTGACATTATTACCTAGTAGCTACCAACTAGCATGACTGTTTCTCAGCACACAGTACTATTTTACAAATCCACTAGATTTGACAGTAAATATACATGACATGCTTTGTGTACTAGACTTGCTATATTCCCTTTACGTTAATTCCTACTATTTTATGATATATTTCTTTCAGCACAATGTTCTTGTATAGCAGTCATGGCTTAGTGGTCAGTCATGCAGACTAGTGTTTCCAAGGTCCTGGGTTTGAGACTGAGGGAGGTATTTTATTTTGCTGCTGAGAAAACTACAGGCCTTGTCATTCAGAGTGACTAAGGCACTTTTAAGCAGTCGTAAGCGGGTTAGCACTGGTTTGCGTGGAGGTCACGCATGCACACTGCCGCTTAGCTTCACGCACAGACGCGCACTCACGCTTACTACTGCTTAAAAGTGCTTACTCTCGCACACACCCATGCTAATTTGTTTTAAAGAAAAGAAAATGGGGAGATAGGAAAGTGGTGAAAAAGGGGGCACAAAGAGGGTAGGACAGTAGGATAACAAGCTCGGGTTTTGCAGGAGGATGTAGGAAAGGCCCATAGCTGCCCATTTCTTCGTCAGCAACAGCTGTGCATATGTTTGTAATTTGGTGTGAAATTTGAAACCTTCCACCCCTGAGAGAGGTGAGAGGACAACAATAATATTTGTTGTACAGCCAATTGTAATTGCCAGTTTACATGTCCAGCAGACATGTGTGCAAAATGGGCAGCTATGTATGGGGCATAATTTTTTTGTGGGTACAGAGTGCCCCTTTTTTTTTTCAGGTTAGAGTGGTATGTCAGTTACAGGAAGTCAGTATAGCTGGGGAGGTAGGTAGGGGAGATTTACAGACAAGACAAACAAGATGCATACAGGAGTGGTGTATGACACATGTGGGGGGGTTACACAATTGACGGGGACGGATGTTTGGATATCTCGAGCCCATGAGCCCACAGATGGCAACAGTGGAACTGAGATCCCCACCCATGGGCAGTTGCCACAGTGCCTTCACTGCCCAGGACAGGGCTGTGTTGGGGGCTGTGTAAGCTGGGCAGCAGGCATGCCCGTGAGTTGTGCCACCCGTGCCTCAAGCTGATGTAGGGACCCAAGCACAGCGTGCCAGATCTCCAAACGCACCACAGTCCGGACACTACGGAGTGTGAGTGGATTTTCTCCTCCAGCCACACTTGCAGAGGGGGGACGAGCCCCATCCCCTGCAGCGCTTCCACCCGCAGGTGGCACAGGGTCACCAGAGGAGGGTCCGGCCTGGGCACTACTGCCAGGTGCACTCGCCAGCTGAGGTGGGAGAGGTGGGTCCGCTGGAACCCGCCTTCCCTGTCGTGCTATGTTTTGCATTATGTTATGACAGTTTGGGTTAGTAACGTACAATACCATTCACAATTAGTTGTAACAGCATGCATTAGTATTCCCATTAACCAAACACCCATAAATTCAAGCCATTGAACAGCAAGCATAACACATGCATAATTTGAACAGCAATACACAATCCAACAACATGCAAGGTTGATTGATGGCAACAGGCCATCAGGTTTGGATGTATGAACAGGGCACATGCATCAACATGCATGCAAATATGTATGAACCAACAGGATAAATGTCCAGGGGTGTTAATTGTGAATGCATATACCCATTTCACGTGGAATGGATTATTTGTGGTTATAGGGTAGGGTGAAGAAATATTTCAATAACAACGTCAAATACCTATACATGTGCTGTACATTTCTACTAGCTGCAGATATATACACACTACAGGTCTGACTACAGTTTCCTATGTGATAACTAATTCAGGTTGGTGATAGGAATGTTACTGCTACATCAATATACATTTCATATTTATTCATACACATTCATATCTGGCTCTGTTCAGCTACATCATCCTGCTACATTTGCTTTATATGGCTAGAGACAACTGTGGATGTTTGGTATTTCATACAACCATACTATCTGAATATTGCAAACTGAGAGCAACATATCCAGATTTTGGGACACACATTCCAGCTTCAGTACTTTTTTCAACACATGTTGCTGTTTGGTTCTGCCTGTCACATTAATTTAATTCTGTACTGACTGCAGTATACTTTATTCAGGAGTTATTACTACTTTATTGGTGGATTCATACCTCTTTCTCACACTCTCTCACTTGATTTATTTTTACAATTCAGGATGGTACTTAATTCTAGGCTTTATTGACATGTTTTACTTTTAGTTATAACAATCCTTTCCAACAGTCTCACTTATGTCATATTTCAGAATTTAAACAGGGATATATTTCACACATGTGTTTTACTCAGCTTCTGTAGCTGTACTTTTCAGCCTGTTGCAGGTTATGTACTGTTATATTACAGGTGGGACATCTTTATTTCAGACTTGTTTCATTTTTATGTTTGGATTACAGGCTGCATCACACTTTTGTAATCAAGCAATACTTGCAAACTGTCTTACACTGTTACTTGCACATTTTATTAATAAGTGACTACACTGCACTCTTTTGCAAACTGTCATACTTATATATTTTTTTACAGTTACAGGGAGAGAATTACTGGCCTGCCTAGTGGCGCAACCGCACCAGCCTATCGGCATAGACTTGACGGTTCATGGAACGGACACCTGCAGCTGTAATATAAATGAACTAATATTGGAATACACATCTCCATAATATCAGCTAGGTTAATTTCTTACATACATAATTACATGTAACTTACTCAGTAGTGGAGCGTTGGGCATTTGCCGGGCCTCCTGGATCCAACGGTTCAGTTGGTCCTGCTTCCGTCTCTTCAGGTCCTCATGGTGGTGACAGACCTGTTCAACAGTCCTTGGTATTCCTGTGGCACTGGTGAGATCATGTGCCAACCGGTCCCACGTCTCAGCCCTATATGCTCCCCACAGGACCTGGCCCTGCATGAGTTGGGCCTCATGATCATGGACAAGGAGCCAAACCATATATTTGGACTCCTCAATGCCCCACCTCTGTACTCGGAAGCAACTACCCTCTCCTACACCTGCCATCCTGGCTGCAAGTCGGTTCCACAATTGATTATGCTGTGTATTCCCACCTATGGGGCTTATATATGCCATTTTTCCCACACTTATCTGTGATTGGCCATTTTTGAATTGTATTAGCTTCAAAAAACCTGCTTTGTCATGCTCCTCTTTCTATTCATTCCTATATATATGCTATTACTGCATTTCTAAGTGCAGCTGTCATGGCTTAGTGGTTCAGTACTTTGACTATGGTGCATGATATCCTGGGTTCAAGCCTGGCCATTACTTTTTATATTTTATGACTGTCTACACAGGCTAGGAGGTGTGTCTGTGTAAAGGCAGTTTTGATATGCTTGCTCATCGTTGCCCGTCGGTTAGCTTGTTGGCGCGGTGCGCAGCTCCGCGCAAACGAGTTACGCCGATTTACACGTCATTTGGCTGTCAGCACGCATATTATGCTCAGCTCAGCTACGGGCACACAGTTTCAGCGTGTTAAAATGCTGCTCAACCCCGGGCACTCATTTTACACCTGTTAAACCACTGCTCACCTACAGGCACTCATTTTACACCTGTTAAAACACTGCTCACCTACGGCCACTCATTTTACACCTGTTAAAACACTGCTCACCTACAGGCAGATATCCTCAACTTGTCAGACTGTAGCTCAGCTACAGGCACATCTGACATTTTTTTTTTATTATCTCACATTTCTTCAAAATACATGGCCCATTTCATTACATTTTACATAAAATAGAATTTTATATTTGTACATATATGTCAGGGAATTGTTTTGTGCTTATTTCACTAAAAATAAATATTGATGGTGTGGGGGTTCGAGCCATGACTGCCTCCTCTTCAGCCGACGTCTCTACCGCTATGCTATTGCTTCTTGGCTTACTTTGCGTATTTAGTTCTTATATGCTTTTCCACTGACTGCTAACTGTGGCTAAGCAACGGCATGCCTGCGCAAACAAGCGCACTCACGGGCAAACATCTTTACAACTTATAAAAAAAAATATAAGATGTTCATTTATACATTTTTTGTTCATAGTCTATGGGGGCATGTGTTATGTTGTGTTTATTCACATTTACATGGACTCTGTCATGGGGGTTTACTTTCGGGACTTTTACTCTTCTGGGGGTGTGTCCGTTTGCAGGGCTCGCCCTACAGACACACCCCCTACTGTCTTACACGGACCGTGTTAGCCTTAGGTGTGATTCAGCATGCCCTCATGCATATGCATGGCATGCTGACGTCACACTGTTTAACTGCAGCCTCCGTGTAAGCCTTGTAACTCTTACACGGAGGCTTCGTGAATCTTGCCCTGTATTTTATATAGCATATATCATGGACAGAAGTAGGTTAAAAAATAAAAAAGATAGCTGGGTGCACATGACTCAGGATAAAAAAGTTGCCAATCCTGGTAGGCACACTGGTGCCAGGAGTGAAAAAAATGACAGTGTAGAATCCTCAAGACATTCCTACAATGGGGCTAGGACAAACATAGGGTAAGGATTACCCCCCATTGTGGAAGGAAGTAGTAGTCCACATAAATCACAGAAACTGATAAGCCATAAGCCAGAGAAGAGCCATAAAGATGACAGATATGACTACTGAAGATAAGAAAACATATTTATTGTTACTATTAATCAAGAAGCCCAGAATTTCCAGACAGAAGATATGCAAAATGATTAAGAGAGAAATTAGAGTATGGAAACTACTTGCACAAGAAAAAACGTCAAAAGCTTCAAATGCAAAGTTGTATTCATTAATACAACAGATCTATGAAAAACAACATATAGACCAAAAAACGTTGGGCCATTTTAAAAACGAAGGGGCTGAGGAAGAAAATATAAACATAAAATCTAGAGATTTTTGAAAGTTATAAAAAGAAATGTGGACATGGAAAAGAAAGAACAATCTGATATGATACAATATTTATGCAAAGGAGAAAGCCAAATTAATCAATACAAAAAAGCAGCCCAAATGATAGTCGAAGAGAAGTATAGGCAAAGACATCCAGATACGGAAAATTTTACAATACAAAAAGTGCAATCACAAAGAGGAAATCTGAAAAGAAGATTAGTAAAGTAGAAGTTAAAAAAATAGAAGCTGAAGCTATAGAATAGCTGTGAAGTGAGGGATTCAGTGTAGAAAGTCTAACACAGGTTATATCACAGCATGATGGAACAATGAGTGTTCCAAGTAAGGAGAAACGGGAGGAGCAGGAGACACCTGAAAAAACAATATGGACATTGGAAAGAAAAAAGAGATTTAATATGGTGAAATATGTATGCAAAGGAAAAAGCAAAACTAATCAATACAAAAACAGCAGTACCAAAGATATTTGAAGAGAAATACAGGCAAAGGCATCCAGATATGGAAAATTTCACAATACAAAAAAAATAAAAAAAACAAAGAGTAAAAGTAGAAAAGAGAATTAGTAGGTTATGGACTACCTGCAAAGTAAAGGATTTAGTGTAGAAAAATCTAACTCTGATAACACCACAGCAGGATAAAGCAATGGATCCCCAAAATAAGGAGAAGCCAGTGGAGTGGGGAACATCTGATCAGTTGCCATATGAAGATACTTTGGACTCTTCCATAGGAAACCAGAACAAAAGTTCAGGTGGAGTTGCACAACAAGGGAAGGAACAGGAAACTGTGTCAACTCTGATGCAGTCAATGTTGTAGAGTTTTGGCCAAGAGTTCCAATATGAATGAGGAATGGATGACATAAGATGAAACTGAAGAGAATGTAGCACAGGAAGATGCTTTGGAACTTTCTCTAGAATGCCTGCAGGAAATGGAGAACAAAGAATGTGCCTTCAATTTAGAAGGAAATAATCTAATAGAAGATTTGGCTGATTTAATAGAGACATATTAAAATCAATAATTAAATGCACTACAGAAATCAATAAAACCCCTGATCATAGTAATTAGGACTGTTCATAGAGATTCATGCAATATAACATAAGTAAATAGGGTATATTACTATGCAGCTAAATTAATAACAGATAAAGTCTTACTACAAAACCACAGGACAGTAAGGGTATGAAAGGGAAGGGGAGAAATCAAATACCAACATGGAAGTATCAAATAAGAAAGCTATAAAGCAATTAGGACAAGAAGTGTCACTGTTAGAAGAATATAGAAGAGGGAACACATCAACAAAAATACTCAGAGAGAAAAATATGATAAACGCAAAGCACAATATCAGAACACCACTATCGCAAACAATAAACTAAAAATATCAGCACAGGCAACAAAAAACTTGGAAGATATGCAGATAAATATAAAGGAAAAGTACAAAATAAGCACTTTATTGATGACCCAAAAAAGTTTTATCAAGAACTGGGAAACAAGGTAAAAGGAACTGAAGCACCACCAAATAAAAGAAGAAATAGATACATTTTGGAGAAATATCTAGGAAGATCCTGTGGAACATACCAAAGATGTGAAATGGATAGAAAAAGTAAAAGAAACCATGAGAAGTTCAAATGTGCAGGATATAAATGGGATGAAGTAACAGCCAGAGTGATTGAAACAAAGTTGAAACAGTTCCTAAATGGAAAACCCCATGCCCATATGTAGTACCTAACTTCTGGCTAAAAGTATTATCTTTTTTACATGAAGATTTAGCCATGAGTACAAACTATTTATGCGCCCACCCTGAACAGACACCAACCTGGTCAACAGGAAAAACAATACTCCTACTTAAGAGCAAACCTGCAAGCTAGCCTAAAAACTATAGACCAATAACTTGTCTTCTGACGGCATATAAAAGACACACTGAAACTGATGCAGACAGTGTTTATAGTCATTCAGAAGAAAACTCATTCATGGCAATAGAACAAAAGGGTAACAAAAGAAAAGTCATATGGAACAAAAGATCATTTGTTTTTAAATAAAGTCATAATGGAGAACTATAAAAAGGAGAAGAATCTAAGTATGGCATGGGTAGACTACAAAAAAGCATTTGACAGTATCCCACATTCATGAATAAAAGAGCGCTTCAGAATGTATCAGATACACCCTACACTGATCAATTACATAACCAAGACCATGAAACAGTGGCAAACTACTTTGCGGTTAACCCATGATAAATGACAAATTATTATTCTAGGAATAAAAATTCAAAGAGGGTATTCCAGGGTGACTGTCACAGCAGCTCTTCTGTCTTTCCTTAACCCATTAAGCTGTCTATTTAATAGATAGGTCATGGCTATAATTTGGCTCACAGAAAACTACAAAGTGTAAACATTTCTCATCTTCCTTTTGTGAATGATTTAAAATTGTATAGTTCTTCAGATGAGGGATGGAAAGCATAACTGCAAGTGGTCAAAACTTTTTCAGATGATATAAGAATGTCATTTGGTTTTCATAAATATGCAAAAGCAACCTTTAAAGAAGGAAAGCTGCAGCACCAAGAAAACATCAGGCTGGGACAGGAATGTGATATAAAATAACTTGAGCAAGGGGGAGTGTATAAATATTTGGGAACAGATGAAGGATCAACAATAAAATATAAACACATGCAAACAGAACTTACTAAGGAATATTTTAGAAGACTAAAATTAATAATGAAACAGCGCTGACATCTAGGAACAAAGTCCAAGCTATAAACCGATTTGTTCTTCCTGTCCTAACTTTCAGATTTGGAGTGACTTACTGTCCCCAAAAGGTGATGGATGTTTTGGACAGGAAAACAAGAAGGATGCTTCATGCTTATCAAATAATTTATAAAAATCAGTGTATACCAAGATTATATATTCTTCATTCTGAAGGAGGTATAGTCCTCCTCAAAACTGATTACATATATAGATCTACAATCGTAGGACTGCATACATATCTACTGACCTCACAAGACCTAAATGTAGTGAATGTCTTAAAACATGGCGAGAATAAGTCTATGGTGACTTCCCTTCTTAGTTTAGCAGAAACATATTGGCATCAAGCAGGAATGCAAATCAAACCAGAAGCAGATAAATATCAGGCAAGCAATTGAATGTGCCAAAAAACAAAAGAAAGAATATAAGGTAAAGGATCAGATCAGAAGGCAAGACGTGGAAAATACATAAATGTAAAAAAATACATAAATATAGTTGCAAGAGTAAAATCCTCTTGGAACAAGCTCATGTTGATCAGGATCAAATGCAGGAATGGTTAAGGAGGGGTGAATTAGATGAAAAGTTAATATTGGCAGCCCATGACAGTGGACTATGTACACATTGATTTATAACATCCATTGAACACATGGGAGAAACAGACAAATGTAGGTTTTATAAAACAGAATTGGAAACGGTCGTACATTGTGTTGCTGGTTGTGATATACTAATGGCAGAAGGACTGTATACTGAAAGGGGGTCTATGTTAAATGTTTGAACAGCCAAAATGTAAAACATTATATGGTCGAGACCAAATGTTCGACATTTGGATGTTCGAACATCAAATAAAAAAAAAGTAAAAACAGGAAAAAAAACACTTTAACAGTGTAGGCAGGGGTGCAAGCCCGCCTACACCCCCCACACCCCCCTACTTAAATATACCAACTCTGAGACTGCACTACAGAACAGAAAAGGGAAATTCTCCCTATCTGCATCATACAGTGCCGTTGAAAGTCTATCTTCGAGCACTCAAAATTTCGAACGTTTGGTCTCGACCATGTAACATTCAAAATTTTGAGCGTTTGAAGATTTGACAGGTACCCACTGAAAGGTATAGTAATGTGGCAAGACTGTTGCATTGGGGATTGTGCAAACATTATAATATTGAAGTAGCTGAAAAACACTGGAAACATGAGCCACAAAGCATTATAGAAAATGATGAAGTTTATATGACATGAGATCACCCATTACCAACAGCTCAAAAATAGACGTAAGAAAACCAGATATAGTAGTCCATGAAATGAAGACAAAAGTAGCATTGATCATTGAATTTGCTACACCCAATGACTACAATGTCTGAGAGAGGGACACAAAGTTATAAAATACCAGGATTTGCAGGCAGAAATGAGGGCAATGTGAAAGAAGGACACTCAGACAGTTCCAATAGTAGTAGGAGCAATGGGTCTTGTAAAAAATAATTTACAGTCATACTTAGATATGTTATCCATACTTGTAACTCCATATGAATTGCAGAAGGAGTCTTTACTGGGCACATTGCAGGTGCTGAGAAGAGCACTTCTGGCTAACATCAAAGAATGAAACAATACCAATTTCATGAACTTTAATCATACTTTGACTTAGGAATGAGGTATGTCCTATCATGGTATTAGAAACCCAAAAAACTTGAAAGAATTAAAAAAAATGTCTGTACCTATCTACTCGAAATATGATGATAAATTTGGTAATAAAGCTCTATGGTGGAACTGTCATATTAATAAACTGTATAGCAGAAGAAGGAAAATAAAGAATAGTTTAAATAATCTTTACCCTCCAACTACAAAAATACCCTGAAACATGCTAGAAAGGATCTTAAGAACACTTTTGGAAAATATAGAGTACAAATGTAAGGGTGCTATAGACATCAAATAAAACTACAAATCTGTCTTCCCCTTTGTCAGGAAATAAAGGAATAATGTTCAACAATACACTGAGCTCATCTGTAATAATATTAGACCCCAAACTACCCACGTTGTTATTCTGACTATTGTGGAAATTTAAATAACCCCTGAAATCACCTTGAAATAATTCTTAGAATCCATCACAAAGGCTATAAAGGCCTCAGTTGTAAAAGATAATATATACGTTAGTGCTATGTATACACTATCTGAGGCCTAGGGAAAACCCATTGTAACTCCAGTACACAAGGTTGGCCCCACTACAGACCCTGGTGACCATAGGCCCCTCAGCCTTAAATGAAAAGCCATAAAATGTTTCACAGAAGGACTCATTTATACAGTGAAAAGCACATTAACTTATCTAGACACAAAGAGGATTACTGGACTCAAACAAATGCCCTACACTGACCGCCTCAAAAAACTCTAGCTTTACTCCGTAGCATATCACCTACTCAGAGGTGATCTCTGCCTAACATATAAAGCTATGTCAAACCCAGAGCTGTTGGACATGCTACACCTAAAGAAATCCCAATCCCTCCGAGCTACATGCTCTAGGGACCTAAACCTTATCACCACAATAAACAGGACATGCTGGAGGGATAGATTCCTATCCCAGAGACTTCCCATACTCTGGAACAGGCTACCCATCTATGTCAAGCAAAGTTCTTCATTAGCACTCTTCAAGAAAAATCTTGATGAGTGGATGGGAAATAGGAAATACACCCCAGGGATCACTTTGGTGTCTCTGCTCGACAGTGGCACAGGAAAATAACTTTCTTGGGTGGCGTAAGCCAGGGGAACCTTGTTGGCTAGACTTACGTAGGCCCTTGGGCCAATAGCCTAGTACCTACCTATGAACCTATGAATCTGGACCCCACTCACTTGGCTTTATGAAGGGCAAGTTCTGTCTCCTGAACCTAGTGAACATCTTTGAAAACTATGAGAAGGCTGCGGGCTGAAGACACCACGTGCCTGCTGCTTATCTGGATCTGGTTACAGTTTTTTACAATCTCTCATGCTGGTATTATTGACAAAACTTAATGGAAACCATTACTTGGCACACCGAATTGGAAACTAGCTATACAACCGATCCCAAGTACTGAAAGTTGCCAGTATCCTTTCCTGAATTTTAAACTGTAACTGTCACTTACCACATGGAAAAGGGCTTGGACCACTTTTGTTAGAATTTATTTTACTGAAATTCAAGCCAATATCCCTGAAATGTGGTTGACCAAGATTGCTGATGTCCGCATG
Source organism: Protopterus annectens (assembly GCF_019279795.1). Classification (NCBI taxonomy): domain Eukaryota; kingdom Metazoa; phylum Chordata; order Ceratodontiformes; family Protopteridae; genus Protopterus; species Protopterus annectens. The sequence goes on along the minus strand of NC_056730.1, from coordinate 224,603,143 downwards.
CTGGCACGGATGTCATCTTATCCATAGATTCTAACCTGCTTCAGCAATGGCTGAAATTTACATACACCTTGTGTAGTGAAACTGGTCACAAGCTAAATGCAAAAAAGTGCATCATGGTGTATTTGGGAAAAAGTGCTTATACCTCATATTTTATAAGTGGTATTCCTCATCAAACAAATCTGGATAAGACAACTGAGTACTTATATGAACAACTATCTCTCATTTGATCAACACTTTTCTCCTATAGTCCTACCTAGTGCTGTTTCTACACTCCTGTGTTCTGCAATGTTAACAACTTGAGTTTTATCAACCATCCAGTTACCAGTCAAACAGACAACGCAGGTATTTACATCATGCTTACTAAAATTATCAATAATACCTTGCATGGGGACTCCATCAAAGGCTTTGGCAAGGTTATGATAAGTAGTCTATATGGACTGAACATTGTCCATGGATTTGAGGTCCATTTTCAAGAATTTAATAAGGTTAAAGTGACAGGGTCCTGGAAAAAGCCTGATTGATTTGGGACATAGGATAAAGTTATCTATGTCTGTATTAGTAGTAAGCTTAGTTATAATATAGTTTATAACTTTACATTTAGGACTGTGAGGCTAATGGGTATACAGACCTGGATCAGTGAAAGAATACCCTCATGTAGTCGTATTGTAAGTTTTCTAAACAAGTATACAGCTTGTGGTGAAGCTGAGATTATAACGGATGAGGATAGGATCAGCAAGGCTATATGTAGTGCTAATAAGCAGGCAATCCTATGCATTATCAGGGCCCATGGAAGTGGCTTTGGACAGCATTGATACAACATTATAGTCTCTGACAATATTAAGGGATGTCTGGGTAATAACTAAGTTGTAAAGCTTGGTAAAGTTGGAAATAAATACATCTGCTACTGTTCTGTAAATGTATTTGCTAGTATACTGCCTATTTCCTTGGAATACAGGAAGATAATATTATTGCAGACCTGCTCAGAGTATGTATGCATCCCTGTCAATAAGAATGGATCATGATTGAAGAAAGACTTTGGACCAAATCATTTACCTGTTTATCAAACTGAAATATTAAGCTGACAGAGAAATAGATAGATACAGAAAGAGACAGGTGCTGATTTTGGTGTCTGCTTGAACAAGACACCCTTGGGAACATGGTTTGAACTTAACTAGGCTTGTAAGGGCCATGTGGCCATTAGCCTAGTAACCTCCTATGATCCTATGAAAGATAGATACATAGGTAGATAGACAGATATATAGATAGATAGATAGATAGATAGATAGATAGATAGATAGATAGATAGGGAAATAGATAGATAGAGAAATAGATAGATAGATGGATAAACTTTAATTTCTGAACTTACTTCACTCTGAGGTTACTGTAATGAAGTCATTAGTTATCAGCTCTGGTCATGGTAAGCACCCTGACAATAATGCATATCTGTTTTTGATTCTAGCAGGGGTAGAACATCTACAAGGACATGCAGGTATGGGACCATACAAGATGGAGGCAGAAATTACTTTAACATGTAAGTCTATGGAAAACACAAGTGCAAATGGAGGCAGGAACTTCAAAGTAGGAACAGCACAGCAGCAGCACTACCATTGTCTGTACATACAGACATCATAACAAATATTAATAATAACATTCAATGGTATGAAGCCAACAACCAGGCAGAGCCTTTTCTGTAAGCAGGCAAGCACATTACCACACTTATTTGTTGAGGTCCTGAAAGAATTCAGAGTGACATAATGTTGATTAGACCTCAATACATGAATTACTGCCTGAATGATAGTGGGATTAAATTAAAGACCTGATTTGACATCCAAATGTAAACATCTCAGAAAAGCTTGTATTATTCTTGCTCAAGAGATAGTCACAATAATAAAACAGAACTCCTATATTATATGTGCTAACATGTCAGCAAATTTGTGAACATCTTCACAAGAGAATTAAAATGCCGAACGTATTTACTGTTGCTTAGTAATATCTAGAAGTTATGTTTGTACATGACTGGGACAACTAAAAGAATTTTGGATATTTGCTTTTTGAAGGCTAGTAGGCCATAAGGTTGTCAGTCAGATTTATATACCTAGAAGATGAATTTGTTGTTTAGATTGCACAAGTACTGTAAATCATTTAATGCAGTCTTGACTCCAGTTCTGCATATCCTGTAGTCATCTGGTCCTGTGGGCTTGTATATGCTTGATTTCTTGTACAGACTCATTCTTAGTAATACCTTTATAACAAGGGAAACTATTACAGTCTAACATTCCAATTTATCTAAATGATTACCACAACAAACATTTTTTTGTCTGGTACACCATCAAAAAAGTTCATACTTAAAAAGTAAATCCTCATTAATACTACACACACACACACTTTCTACCCCATAAGCATCTGTTTATCATAAATGGTAGTCTTAATAAGGCATTTTGTGTAACTAATGATTCTGTAAACATTTCTCACACCAGATTATCACAATGTTCAAAACTCTCTTTCTGTCTTATTATGCACCCAGAGGTGGGTACAGCAATAATAATTTTCTTTCCTTGTCAGTTTTCTTTTACTTAAAGCTTTTAGATTACTTGAAAAAGTATTGCATATTCTCTTCCCACATATTTCTAAACACAGATAATGGTAAATTTACTGGAGCTATATATTTTTCAGCTTGGTTGACCACAATTTTCTACACATAGAACTAATGAACTTGCTTTTCTTTCCTTTGTTACAGACTGATTTAATACCTATATTTCCAACCAGATCTTTAGTGTTATACATAGTATCTAATTTTTTGATTGCATGCCTCTCAAATAAGGACTAGCACAAGTTTTTATTTTATCTCCTCTTCTTTTATTACTGTTTGCTAATCAGCTACAGACCAACTTCACAATATATATATATAGCTCTTACTTTTTACAAATCACATTATTCTTTACAGTTATAACCCATGCCCTAGTATTATCAAACAGACACATGAGAAAACCTTTCCACTCAAACCAATTTTACCTCATGATTAAAAAATAACCATTTGACAATAAACACCAACAAAGCTAAAGCCATGATCAGAAAAGTAAAATCTGTATCAATCAAATAGCCTACAACAATAAATGACAACAAACTGACTGCCACTACTAACTTCTTACACTGCCTAGGTTTATGGCAAGACCCAACACTTAACTTCCAGTGCCAGATATAACAAAGCAAACCAAATAAATAATGTTCTATTCAGTGCTAAAGAAAATCTCTTCTATCTTAGGTTCTGAAGGTAGGGGAGCAAGGTCCCCTTCGGTCGATCAAACGTTTACAAGTTCAAACCACATATTGGCTGAGACCATATGTTCGAACTTGTAAAAGTTTGATCAGACTGAATGGAGATCTCCATACAGAGCAGAAAGGGAATATTTCCCATTTCCACAATGTAGTGCAATCTCGGAGTTGGTATATTTAGGTAAGGGGGGTGTGGGGGTGCAGGGGGTGTAGCCCCTCCCTGCTATAGATGTTTAGTTTATTATTTTGTTGTTTTTTTGTGTTTCTACTTCAGTAGTCGAACATTTACAGGTTTGAACATATGGTATCGGCCATATGTGGTTCAAACTTGTAAATGTTTGATCTACTGAAGTAGATCCAGGGAGTGGTCCCCTTCAGTCGGTCGAGCGTTTTCAAGTTTGAACCACATATGGCCAAGACCATATGTTCAAACTTGTAAAAGTTCAATCAGACTGAATGGGGATCTCCGTTCAGAGTGGAAAGGGAAGAGTTCCCATGTTTGCAATGTAGTGCAATCTTGGAGTTGGTATATTTAAGTAAGGTGGGTGTGGGAGGTGCAGGGGAACAACCCCCCCCCTGCTATAGATGTTTAGTTTATTGTTTTTTTGTTTTTTGGGTTTTTACTTCAGTATTCGAACATTTATGGGTTCAAACATATGGTCTCAGCCATATGTGGTTCAAACTTGTAAATGTTTGATCTACTGAAGTAGATCTGGGGAGGGGTCCCCTTCAGTCAATAGAACATTTAGAAATTCAAGTCACATATTGCCGAGAACATATGTTTGAACTTGTAAAAGTTCGATCAGACTTAATGGAGATCTCTGTACAGAGTGGAAAGGAAAGATTTCCCATTTTCACAATGTAGCGCGATCTCGGAGTTGGTATATTTAATAGGGGATGCAGGGGGTGTAGCGCCTCTGATATCAATGTTTAGTTTATTGTTTTGTTGTTTTCTGTGTTTCTACTTCAGTATTTGAACATTTACGGGTTCGAACATATGGTCTTGGCCATATGTAGTGTGAACTTGTAAATGTTCAATCTACTGAAGGGGACCCCTCCCCAGATCTACTTCAGTAGATTGACATTGTAAAGATGTAAAGAAATACCACTCCATCAATAAAAAAATGGACTTCAGCTTGTACCAATCACTCCACCGCCACAAAAAATCCTCTTTACAAACCATTAGATTCATCTGCCATTTTATCGCTAGACACTCAAAAGGTAACAGTATTGCCCTGTTCTTTCCAAAGTCAAATAACTCAAAATTCAGAATAGATGTGATTGATCTACTAAATTCATTATTAGGAAAATTAATAAACATAACAGAATCCTTTTCCTTTTTTACCAACAAACTTAAAACAAAAACTGAAAAATAGAGCTGTACTGTCTTTTCTCCACTGACCTTGATCTTCAGATTCCATTTATAAATCTTCGCATTAGTAATTACAATTTCTCAGGTCTTGCACCCAAACTCTGACATTCCATTGCCTTTTACATTAGAAATAAGATTTGCTAAGAATTTTCATCTTTTCTTAACTTCTTCTTCTTCATTTTACCAAATTCTCAAGCTCCAAATGTATATTTAAAAACAACCTGCAATAATCTCTCTACCCTAAAATAATCCCTACATACTTAGTACATTTTTGTCAACAACCATTTCTCTCAGATAGAAAAACACATTTCTATATTTATCAAACTATGAACTCAGTTTTCCTCTTACTCTTAACTAGCCATTTTCCAACTGCTTTCCTACATCACTGCTTCAGTATTTATTTATACATTTATTTACATGCGTATTGTCATTTTTCAGTACCTATTGAATTTTATTGCCTGCAGCTTATTGTCCTGTTGTTTTATAAGAAAGACTTGGTCTGAAAAAGGTTCAGTGAGATTAGTGCCATACCCAAGCGAGCAAATTGTAATAAATAAATATCAAAAAGAATGAAGCATTTCCTATCTCAGTCAGGAGCACTGCAACTGCTTCCACAATAGCCCCTTCTGCTAACTCCACACAACACTGACACCAGCATTTACAGAAAACCTCCTCTCCTCCTATGGCAAGTTTTCGTTCCCTAATCCCTCATGGCTTCCCGCTTACATTACCTCTCTACATCACTTTCTTCCTACTATATTACTATTCTCTGTTGCAGCTACTCTCCGATTCAACACAGACATTTACTTAACATACTGAAAAGCAAGACTGCTTCCTCATAAATATTTTATTCCCTCAATGTACGTTGCATAAATTGTGTTATAATTATTTATATAAACTATTATGTGTCTGTATGTATACTTATCATTTCTGTTTTCACCTTTGTTGACTAATCCAGGATGATCTAGTGAAATCAGTGCTCTACCTCAGTCAACAAATGAACACATTAAAACTAAATAATAAGTAAATTCTAGACAATCAAATAAGCTTTCAAAGAAAAATTATTTAAAGGGGTATATGCACTACAGTTGTGAGTCTTTACCCCTATATATCACTTCTGATATCCAGCTTTTCCCGTTATCAACCAGTGCAAACTCCTTATATTTATAGAAAGCAAAACCCTGTACTTTTACTGCAACTTTATGATGATGAGACCCCAGCAATTCATAGGTTCATAGGTTCATAGGTTTATACTAGGCTATCTTCCCTAAGGCATTTATAAGCCTAGCCCAAATTTTTGTGGCTTACGCCATCCCTTATGTTAAAAAATATTGTGCTCATTAGTTTGTTGTGCCTCTGTCCAGCAGTGACACAGAGATGATTCCCGGGATAAACCTACGATCTCCCATCCACAGGTCAAGATTTCTCTTGAACAGAGCCAGCGAGGTGCTCTGCCTCACATGGACCGGGATTTTATTCCACAGCATAGGGAGTCTCTGAGTGATAAATCTATCCCTCCAGCACATCCTATTTATATCCGTGCTAAGGTTTAAGTTGCTTGCTCTAGTGGTTTTGGTGGATTTGGATTTTTTGAGGTGGAGCATGTCCATTAATTCCGGGTTGGACATGGCCTTGTATGTCAGGCACATGTCACTTCTGAGCAGATGGTATGCAACTGAATAGAGCTGGAGTTTCTTCAATCTGGCAGCATATGACAGATTTTGGAGTCCCTTTATCCTTTTGGTGAGGAACTTTTGGGGTCTCTCCAATTGCTGCAGATGTCGGGTGAGATACATCCAAATCATCACACTACACATATCCTTCAAGACAAATTAACATCCACTGTGGATTGAACCAGAGGATATCTATTTATACCATATTATGTGATTCTAAATCTCACACATCCAAAATAAGGCATCATAAGTCCACAGCGTCACAGTATCTCAGTGTTTCATTCTACTAGTATTCCTGTCAAACACACTATAAAAATCAACTCATCATTATTTTGGTGAGCAACATACAGTTATGACGCTTTTAAATTCCAAACAAATCAGTCTTCTATTCTTCATAACCAGAAATCTATAGCATGCTGAGATCTGGACATTCTCTTTGGCCATGAGCTATTTATGGGCACTTCAATTTCAATCAACTGTTGAGGGGTTTCTAAGAGCTCTAAAAAATGTATGCACTTCAATAGGTAAATACAATCAAAGAATTAAAATTTTCAATTCTTTCGTAATATAATAGCTTAAACTTGTGAAAAGATAAAATAAATTATACAGCAGTTATTGCCCACTAATTCCATTAATGTTAGAAAGGTACTGTAAGGAGTCAGAAAAGTTAACAGAAGGTAACTTTAGGTCAAATAATCTACAAACAATGAACAATTTGAGATTAAAATAACATTTCAGGATCATCTACATAATAGTGAAAATAATCTAACCAGTTATCCTATCTAATAATCTTGCAAATTTAATCTCTTCAAATTTTACCCCTTTCCCCTAGCCTTTGAAATCATTATTATTCTTTTAAAGATAAATACTGCAGTATTCTTTCTGTTGCCAGTTCAGCTTCATCGCCAGTGAAATTAGAAAGGCAGTAGATTTGAGGAATCAAATAGAACCTCACTAAACAGACTATCCTCCAATGCAGATGCCATATCACTATTGCCTCAACTTGGAAGATGTACTCAGGAACCTATATAGGGTTCACTCAGGCAAAGCAGCTGGTCTGGATATGATCCCAGGGAGGCTAATTAAAAACTGGGCTGATCAGCTAGCACCAGTCTTTATAGGCATTTTCAATATATCTCTCAACCAGGAAAAAGTTCCCAAATGCTTTAAGACCACTGACATCATCCGTCTGCCCAAGAGACCATCTCCAGGATTATTTAATGAGTACCAGACAATTGCACTTACCTCAGTAGTGATGAAGTGTTTTGAAAAAGTGGTCATGGATTGCATAACATCCTGCCTACCTGCTACATTTGATCCTTTACAATTTGCATACAGGCCAAATTGTTCTACTGTCGATACCATACCCTTAACACTACATCACACCTTGGACTACCTGTAAAATAAGAACTGTTACATACACATGCTATTCATAGACTTCAGCTCTGCCTTCAGTAAAGTAATCTGACAACAACTACAGTCTAAGCTGAGCAATCTAGGCATAGAAAACAGAACATGCAACTGGATCCTTGACTTCCTGTTCAAAAGGCCACAAATAGTTTGAGCATGAAAACATCACTCAAACAGCATCACCCTAATCACCGGTGTCTCACAAGGTTACATACTCAGTCCAGCTCTTTTCACAATTTTAACACATGACTGCACAGCTATGCATCAGTCAAATAGAATCTTCAAATTTGTAGATGACACCACAGTAATTGGCCTAATGTGGAAGGAAAATGAGGGGGCCAACAAGGAAGAGATGAAACATCTCATTCATTTGTGCACTGACAACAGCTGAGCACTAAATGTTGGGAAAACCAAGGAAATCATCATCTATTTTAGGAAGGAGAATAAGCCACACACCCTTATCATCATCAATGGTGCCACTGTGGAGAAAGTAAACAGCATCAAATTCCTAGGGGTATATATCTTGCATGACGTACTTTGGGCCACATTCACTTCTGACCTTATAAAGAGAGCCCAACAACATCTCCACTTCCTTGGAAGACTTCGTAGAGTTAAATTCTCTCCACAGGTCTTACTTATCTTCGACAGTGCCATGATTGAGTGCATTCTGACAAACAACATTGTTGTCTGGTATGGAAATTACTCTCAAGCTGATCAGAAGGCAATGGATAAGATTGTTAAACATGCCACAAAAATCATTGGATCCAACCTTCAATCCCTACAGCACACATATTCATATGCTATGGAAGAGTCCAAAAACTATTAAGGGATATACACCATCCAGCTTATGGACTGTTCAGACTTCTGCCAACAAGGAAGTGCTACAGAAGCATTAGACTTAGGACATCCAGATTCCATGACAGCTTCTTCCCACATGCTATCAGACTGCTGGACAACAAACCCATAGCCTAACCTGCTAAACGGGTAAAATATTATTTATGTATTTATGTGCAATATGCCATTATTATTTACATAACTCTCTGCATAGCTCATTTTATACATCTCTATCTGCACTATGAAAACTGTTAAATGTAAGTTTATTGCATATATTACAGCTGGGTAAGTTTTACATGTGTGCCTTTTTTATTTATTTATAGCACTGTTTTTATATATCCTTATATTTCGACTGAGTCTGTTACAGTTATTGTATTTGCTTTGTTTCTGCTATAAAAAAGCTTTACATTTTTACTTTATTTATTTTTAGTATCTTACTTTGATTTTTATTTAGATTTTTTAAATTATTATTAATTTTATCTGTCTTCCTTCTGTAAACTGTCATTCTTATAGTACAAGCCTGAGTATCGAAATTTCATGTAGTGATGCAGACTTTTTCCTCTATGTTGACCTGTATGACAATAAAGTTTACTTTGACTACTATATATATATATATATATATATATATATATATATATATATATATATCTATATATATATATTTATATGTGTGTGTGTGTGTGTGTATATATATATATATATATATATATATATATATATATATATATATATATATATATAAATATATCCTCCACATTTTTTCTTTCCTCTCTCCAAATGTTTGTGTTTGGATTCTGAGGATAAACCACCCTCTACAACATTATCAATAACAAAAAACAAAAAAATGTGCAGTAACGATCCAGCTTATGTTTACATAGATCACTTTTATCATCTCTTCTTTTGTAACAGTGCCTGCTTGGTCATAAAGAAAAAAAATCTGTTATGAATAGCAAAATCCATGTTTTGTTATAGGTTTTACAGTCTGCAATCCAGTTTTCCAACTATGTAACACAATCTCAAGTATCTCAATCAAGCTGTACTAGCAGAAGAATAGGTTCTCATCTCAACAGCAGTGGACTAAATCTCCCCATAACTAATCAAGTGGACCAGAAAGCAAATCATGAATGCACACATAACAGATCAGTAAATAAGTATTCCTTGACAATTTTACAGGAACACATTGCTTCATATCTCATTTAAAAATACACAGGTCTCACTCTACAAGAAAAAAAAAATATTTTCAAGCATTAATTTGTTAGCATTGAGCATGGAGAATCGAGGAAGATAAGTTTCATCAGAAAGCACTGTAAAATCTGGGCCCATACTTAATTTTGATAACCTGTGTTTCACTGTTATGTCGCAGTGCAATATCTGAATGAAATATTCTGCTCTCCTAAAGATAGCAGTACTTACAGGTGTATCTTGATTCCTTTTTAGATAATTTGCCTAAGAAATAAGTTGTTTAAGGGCCCTTTAAACCTGGATATCACCTTACACCAATCAGACTTCAGATGGAAAAATTATACTGGTGTCATACTGTTCAGCTCATAATGATAACATGTTAGATGGCTTTTTAATATATATACATATATACAGTGTGTGTGTGTGTGTATATATATATATATATATATATATATATATATATATACATATATATATATATATATATATATACACATATACATGTCTGTATGTGTGTGTGTGTGTGTATAAAATGTATGTATGTAAACTTTCTTTTCTTTGACCAATTCTTTTAGTCTGATATTTCATCTCATGAACTGAGTTTATATCTGCAGCAGCTTTGTTCCTGATGAAATATATTCAGTAGTAAATTTTAAGTACTCATTGATACAGCCAGAAGGATGAATTTTTTTTTCTGTTAGGATTTTGTGTAATCTTGAGCTCTTTGTAACTAGCACAATGCATGTCATATTCAGAATGCAATTATGAAAGGGTAGACTCATGATAGCTATATATTTTTATGTTTATTACAGCTGATGTAAAAGGCTTCCCTTTGCCATCTCAGTGATGCTGATATAGGGAGGGCTATCTGATGGTCCAGCATCACAAGTTTCAGGACTGGATTAGGATGAGAAGGTGCCAGATGTGAGGGAATGGGAATGGAGGCATCCATTTGTGTACCCTGGAGTGAGTCAGGTGGCTCAGCTTGCCATGTTAATTATACCTGACAGATGCCAAGTAGCCCACAACTGAAAAAAGATACAGCATTGAAGATAAGAGTTTGACTGTAAGGAAGCATAGACACCGATGAACTTATCATTTCAGTCCCTATTTTGGAGCGCCACTCATCATATTTCACAAGAAGGGGTAATGAACACAGAAACAAAATCTCCTAACCACATATGAGTAACATATTTTGTTCCCAGTTGTTACCTCCCTATTTCATTGCTGTAATTCAGGGGGAAAAGGGAGAAAAATGTGTTAATATTATGCTAAATAGCTCACCTTTTACTGGGTAAATTGGAGTGGCGGAATGTGGACTAGAAAAAAATGTCCTGTGTAACAGAAAAATGACATGCATTTTCACCAGTGTCATTAATTATATTTCTTATGGGGTCACCATTTCTATAAATCTTAAATGCTAACAATAAGCAGTATTTTTATGACCTTTACATATGTTACAGGCTTTTGACATGTTCCCTGTATCTACTTAGTTTTGGAGAATAGTCTTTATTCAAGTGAATATCTTTAGGCCTCAAGTAATTAAACTGGGAATTGTAAAATTGCTTTTATTATAGCTATTGGGCATGCTAGTGAAATATTATTTAATGATTCATAATTTAACAAAAATTATTGAAGACATAATAAATCTAATAAAGTAACACACCAAGGTAAACGTTTTGCAGATTTTAAAGCCTAGAATATTTTTCCTCTGTACAGAGTAAGTTTCCCACTATGGCTAATTGTAAGTCTGCAGCATTTTGGATGAACAGAAATAATTAGATCCTCTTGTAAAGCTTATTTTTTGATTTTTTTAGGTCTGGCATGTCTACTGTGAATACAATCTGACTAAAATTATTTTTGTTGAACTGTCATGCAGTCACTGGTGCTTCCTTGAATTGCATATTTATTGACCATTAAAAGCACAGCATAATGGTTAAAATTACTGGCCCACAATGTCTGGTTCTTCATTTTTGCTCCTGGGTGGACTGTCATGTGCCTACATGTTCTACCTGCACTCCTTTGGGTTTTGATCAAATGGCATGGATATTTTGCATATCACAAAATCATGAAAGTAGCCAAATGACAATCCCATAAAGTGCATACATGTTAAGACGTGTAAGTGTGTATGTACATGCGTGCACTTATGTATGCATGTTTTGTGAGAGCATCTGTGTTTACCCTTAGGGTATGTGTTTGTGTGTTTGTGCATGCACATGTATGTGCATGTACATGAATATATGTGCATATGTGGGTGTTTATTTATGTGTGTGTGTGTGTGTGTGTGTGTGTGTGTGTGTGTGTGTGTGTGTGTGTGTGTTGTGCGTATGTGTTATACGTATGCATTCTGTAGCTGAATGGACTCCCTGAAGTGGATATCAGAAAATGGCTGTATAGTGCTCCTTTTAGCATGTCTCACTGTTGGTGTGCTCTGGTAGCTTTTCCTTTACTGAAGGTATGTCACTTATTCCATGCAGTATTGCTTCCTTCTGAAACATTCAGAACTACCACTTCATTTGCATCTGCATGCATTTCCATTCTACCATTATGCTTATATTGTTAACTACGAATAGATATTTGTTTCTGCACAATTTATCTCTGAGGCTAAGGCAGCTTTGATGAATCCATCATTTAAAGTATCTGCTTTGTGGATTTACTGTTGCTACCTTCTGCTGCATTAATCCATTGTAAGCATCAAATATGTCCTTATTTATAGTACAAAACAGTAGAAAACTGACAGATAAGTACATTTTTTTTGTTGTTCTCAGAAACTGATTTATGTTTATATTTATAACCAGCAGGGTAATTTTTTTTAAGTTTGGCATAAGTAGAGCACTACACTTCAGAAAAAATTAATATAGTTTATAGAATAATACAGAAGTCAGACAGCAACAATAGAATTTTTTTCTTAAACAAATAGCATTGTTCCTCTTAGCAAATAATTCACTCCAGTCAGTGGAACATTTGCTGCCAATCTGTCCTGTACTGTACTTTATTTCATCAAGATATGAGATTATTCTAAAATCAAAATAGATAACAGTGTAATATAAAAATAATCGTATAGACAATTGTGTCATCTCCTACAATATAAGAAGAGAGCCTGTTTTATATATAGAAACTTACTGGGAAGTTTGACTTTTGAAGTGCATTGTTTTCTGTATCGTAGATGGGATCTGTCTGAAAGAAACCCTTATTTTAAACTATTTGCCAGGCATAAATAGCATGTCTAACTAAATGCAATCCCTACCAGTATGGAAAAAGCTGTTACTTCCTCTTTTCCTGACCTCTGCAGTAGAACAATCTGATTCCACCCCAAATCATTCCATAGTAGAATATGCAGCCCCATTCCAGTTTCTACATGTTGACATAAGCCAGTGATTCTTTCAACTATGACAGTGAAAGGACTTTTTCCTAAATAATTGCTTATACCAGTGAGGGTTGGAATGTCAGGCTTCCTGTCAGAAGTCAATGTTTCCTGCCAATTGCATGAGCCTGTCTCCCATCCAACATGACAATGATTAGTACAGCAGCTTCCCCATGTCAAAATAAACACTCTGCCTTGCATCATCATCATTATCATCACCATCATCAACTCCTTTTTTTTCCTTTTCTGCTTGAGATTGAGGTATTTTGTCAACTGTTGCCACATCTCTCAAATCCAAGCCACTATCCTACCTTCCTTAACAGCCATGCCTGATTACTGTAGGTCTTCTGTCATGCAACGCATCCATATCTTGGCTGAGCACAGACAAACACACACACACACTTAGATGATACAGATATAGATAGATACAGACACACTAACAGATAAGGTATATATAAAAACAATATATATTTTATATATATATATATATATATATATATATATATATATATATATATATATATATACACACACACACACACACACACACACACACACACACACACACACACACACACACACGATGGAGGGGAGACAACCTACTCCCCCCACAACACTCCCACACATATATGTGTATATATATATATATATATATATATATATATATATATATATATATATATATAATAGATATAGATATACACATGAATGGAAATCATTTAATCATCTATAGTGCTTTGATTGTTTTATTGTTTTATTCACATTTCAGCTTGCTCTGATCCAAGTTTCAGAACCTGTGATCACTTGCCTAGTATCATTCTCATGATTCTATGTTCTTACGATCCAAACACATTACAATTATAAATGTAATATGCTGTTTAAATGTTAATGCTGCCATAATAAAGTGCTTATTTTATTATTTCTATAATTTCACTTATTATTTCAAATTGTAAGATATTAAATACTAAAATACAGTACACTACCATATTAATATAATGCTGTCTTGATCGAAATTACTAGTCATTTTTCTGTCATATTGCAAACAAATGTTACAGCATTATTCTGTAATTAAACATCATTTGTTTGCATTTTTAAAAAGTTTGCAATAACCATATGTGCTACGTTTTCAAGGCAGAACAGAAAAAAAATGAAAAAAATGAACTGTATGTTCCGTCTGTATGTCTTGTATTTGGAAATGATAAATGTGCAATATGTTTATAGGAAGAGGTACATTAGCTCATTAAAGAGCATAAACAGATTGGACAAATAAATCATTATCTATCTTCCTTGCATGTAATGAGTGTTGCCTCTTGACATCTTAAGTTCCCAGTTAAAAATGCAACTTACTGGCATTTCCTTTCTTCTTCCCATGGGTATGAATATGATGTCAGTGTATAAAACTTCTGTTTATTGCATGCCCCAAAACTAAGCAGACATTAAAGTTTATGTTGACTACTCGTGTGCCAAACAGATAAGCAAAACCTTCAAAAATGAATATCTTTAGAAAGTATAGCAACAATTTATATACATTTTGTGCTGGTTCTGAACACTGGTTTGAGCTTAATGCCAACATGAGTGAGGTTATTTTGAGAGTGTACTAAAGAACGACACTGGCTTGTTTTCTATAGGGATAAGAGCAATCAGAAGAGGTATATGTCTTAACATCAAAATTTGCAGAATGACAGTGGGAAGTTTTCTCAGGAGATAAAGACTGTCTCACAAGTTGTACCTTCATTGACAAAATCCTCCTGATGCATACTGGAACACTCCTAAGCAATGCTACAGCCAACATAAACTTCCTTATGAATTAAATTATCCATGATAAAATGAAAAAAAATGTTATACTGTCAAATTTCTCTGACAGCTGTTGCCCAACTTGATATACTTGACTGGAACTGAATTTGTTGAATAGGCTAAAAAACAGAACTGTTTATATTTTACTATTATTTGTTCACCAAGGCCAGTCTTGTTATGTATGTAAAGTAAATCTCTAGACCATTTAGCTATATCTGATTACTGTATGTCAAACATTTGCAGTTACTTTAGTGATCTGGCATAAGTTTTCATAGACCTTAATGTGTATAACATACTCTTACTGCACAACTAGGATTTTCTATAAGTGTCAGCATTTACAGTATAGTATGCTGGCTGTCACTAACAGTTTTTATAGGCATGCTATTTTTGTCACTTTCATTGCAGTATTTGTTTATATCCCCTTTCCTATAGCATTTAAGACAAGATGACATCTATTTTTTTCTTATTTTCAGGTGATGCCACAACCTTTGTTGCATAAAGATCTAATTTAATGGTAGCAGTTTCAACTAATTACAGTCAAGTAGTTGTTCCAGTGTTTTATGGTCATTCTGGAATGTCCACTTTTTTATGTTACCAGATATTGCCCTTTAACTTACTTATAGTCAATTTCAAAAATTACAATTGCTTTATTTGCAAGATGTTCTGTTTATAGTTTAAACATATGTATTACGTCAGTTGTTTGTTAACATACTGATCTGCTCATACCAAATAAACAGTTGTAAAAACAAGGGATTGTGCTTCAAATGACAATCCAGCTCTTGCAGAAATCTCTTATTTTAATTGTTTTTTAAATTAATTTATACTTTCATAGAGTGATCAGCCACCATCTGATTTCGGGTGATTTCTCTCAGGCTCTGTATGTTTTTAATACCAACAGACAGGAGTCCACATTAGCTTTCATGCTTACTGTGACACCCCATCACTGGCCCAGTAATCAAGGACCCCCAATCCTCAACACTAACACCAGTGGGGGATGTACATTGGGAGGATGACAGGTACACACACATTATTTCAAGATGAAGATTTCTGTATCAAGTGTAATTTCCCTTAACAGCACACAGAGACAGCAGTCAGTCCAAGGATGGTTTCTCCCTGTTTATCCAGATCCCCAATAAGACTTCCCACTTGCACAGCTATAGGGTTAAGATCTCAGCTGAGTGGCCAAGCCAAAACCTCCAACACCCTCTCTGTCCAATAAGTGCTTTGTGTCGCTGCCCATGTAGCTGACACACACACACACATCTTGAGGTTTGATTTATACATGCACACATATCTGGGAAAGGCTGGCACAGGTTTACTACCTATGCCCCCTTCTTCCCAGACTATAAGGTAGTTATTACTGCCACCAGCCAGCTCCTTACCATCTTCTTTAAGGCCCTTAAAAAAGGGTGTCCAATCTTTCTGTGTAATGTTACTATCAATACAAATGGTAGTTTGACCAAGAGCAAGGCTATTAGGAGTGGCCTACAGTATCACCAAATAAATAAGCAAGTACTTTCAGAACTTAAATATTTTGAGACAGATCAGCCACATTAAAATGTTTAAATATATTTAATACTAAATAATAAAAGAACAAGAAAATACTCAGTATATATTTACAGTAACATCAGAGTTCAAAATTACAGGAATATTTAATACAACATTGCAGGACAGTATCAAATAAATAAAGAAAAATATCTAAGCTAAACTTTGCTATATTTCTGACTATATCTAAGAGAATTATACTGTTCCCTAGTACACTTACTTATTAGAGCAGCAAGGCAGATGTGCTGAACAGATCCTATAGCTGATGCTGTCAGGTTAAAGACCAAATATAGAATGCAGAGTCTTTCTCAGAGAGTTCTTAAAATAATATCTCAAATATTACTGATTGGATAACTTGCAGGAAGACATAATTTTTTGTCACCTAACTCTATCCCATGTAAAGTCCCCACTGTTGAAAGCTAGCAGTATTTAGTATATACCTGTGAAAATACATACACAAGTTCTTTTCCTCAGACCTTTGCATATTCTGAAAGTCATAAAACAACAAAACACTTCCAAAACAATAAATAAAACTTTTCAGCACGATTGTCTCTGTTGCTGCACTGAAACTGAAAGATAACCTGTTTTTAATGGCCCAGCCATACAGTAATTTAATTTCCACTTTTTTTTCAAGTTTTGCAAGTTAACCTTCTGTATTCCAGTTTCCCCTGTTAAAATATGTATATTTAAACAGTTACAATAGTGTATGTAAATTTCTGTTTTATTCCAGTAGGGCATGCTGTGGTTACATTTAAGCACTTTGGCAAAATGTTTTCAACACACACTTCTGTACCAGCAGTTTGATATACACCTGGCATACAGTTCGAATACATTTGTAACACAAGTATCTTATATGAATCATGTTGACATTCACAAATGACATATAATTATTTACAAAATTCCAGATATCTGGGCTGGCAGTACCTCCTCTGTCACATTTCTTTCCCCCTCAAAGACTAAAGCTAGTTTTTCAAGTGCACAGTGAGAAACATTGCTTGAGAGGGATGAACCAATCTGGGAATACCTTACCCCATTCCCTGTTTTCAGATCCCAGCTACCTTTGCATTGCTGACCCCGGTATGGTGCTGCACTTTCCTATCATATGTTTGCAATCCTAGGCTCCACCATATTAACTTGGGATATTGCTGGCTGGCTCCCAGTAGCCATAGATCCCCCTCAGCCTCCTCCTGCCTCTTACTACAAATACTTAGCACCAGGGTCTCCCTATCCTGGTAAGGTTTCATCATGTTAACATGGTACAATATGTGCCCTTGCCTCCTGCCTAGCAGTTCTACCATGTAGTTAAAATCACTGACCTTCCTTACAACTTTGAATGGTCTCTCCAAAGCTACCTGTGGCTTGTTGTGTCTGACAAGAATGAGACCCATAACCTGCTGCCCCACAGCATACTGTCTAGCTTGAGCATTCCTGTCATACCAGACCTTGTTCTGCTGTTAGGCTTATGCCAGGTTCTCCTGCATCAAGCCCATATGTTCCCTGACTCTTGTCCAGAGATTTAGGACATATGCCACAACAGACTCCTTGTGGGATTCACACTCACCCTTCCACTCATCATGAATAAACTCTAGAGGTACCCTCACCCTATGCCCATACAGCAACTCAAAGTGTGAAATACCTTTGGATTCCTGGGGCACCTCCCTGTAAGCAAGCAACAGATAGGGCAAATATTTGTCCTGCTTCGTCTTAAACTGGTCTGCAAATGCCCATAGCTTGGTCTTTAGTTTAGAGTTCAACCTTTCATCAAGACCATTAGTCTGGGGGTGGTAGGGGTGGTCTTTAGGTGCTTCACCCCACAGTGCTTCCAACAGACAAGCCAGCAGGTCTGACGTGAAACTGGCACCTCTGTCAGTTAGTATTTCTTTTGGGAAACCTACTCTGCTGAAAATTTCTAACAAGGCATTTACCATCTTTTCTGCCTCAGTGGAGTATAGGGCCACCGCTTCAGAGTATCTGGTAGCATAAGCTACTGTCACTAGGATATAATTTTTCCCTGTGGAACTTGTGGTTCTCAGTGGCCCTACAATATCCATAGCTACCCTCTGAAATGGCTCATCAGTCACAGGCAAGGGCATCAAAGGAGCTTTCACCTTGTCTCCTGCCATGCCTACCTTTTCGCACTGCTCACAGATCCTAAAGTACCCTGTTGCATCTCTAGAAATCCCAGGCCAATAAAAGTTCTGCATAATATATCTCTTTGTATGCTTTGTACCCATATTTCCTGCAAAGAAAATGTCATGGGCTATGACTAGAAGTGCCAGATGGCAGTTTCTGGGCATTACCAACTGCTGTATTCTGTCACCCTCTAGCCCTCACTCAGGAGTTCATTCTCTATACAGTAACCCTTTGTGCCATTGTACATTCCCTTTCTCTTTGAGAATCAGGTGCCTCACTAGCTACCTGCCTCAGGCCTTGTAATATAAGGTCTAAGAGCTGAGCCTTTCTCAATTCTCTCTTTGTAACCCTTCCAAGCTCCTCTTCTACAGGAAGTCTGGTATTTTTTGACAGCAGTGTCTCACTGTCAACCTGGGTACTACTACTCACTTTTACCCTTGCAGTCACTCTGTTCAAGGAAACATCAATACCCACCAGCAGTCTCACTGCTATAGGGTAGCTTCCTCTCTGAAGTAACCACCACACCAGTCCTGGCTTCAAGTCTGCTGTCTGTCTGGGTTTCCACCAGGATACCAGTCCCAAATGCCTGTCTCCAAGCCTGACTGTGTGTAAGTGCA
Organism: Protopterus annectens; assembly: GCF_019279795.1. Taxonomy (NCBI): domain Eukaryota; kingdom Metazoa; phylum Chordata; order Ceratodontiformes; family Protopteridae; genus Protopterus; species Protopterus annectens. Next base: position 224,583,946 of record NC_056730.1, on the reverse strand, counting down.
TGCACACAAGGTACTGCATTATCAAAATCATTCCCTATCAAGACATCTGCAGGGATATCCTCAAACACGCCTACTTGCTTGCTTCCTTTTCCACCCTCCTAGTCAAGGTGAACCCTAGCCAAAGGTATTTGGAATGGGGTCCCTCCTAAACCTCTGACTGGAGTAGACTGCCCAAGCAAGTAGTGCTCCTCTTTAAACATTGCAGGCTTCACAATGGTTAGGTCACAGGCTGTGTCTCTCTTAGCAGTGGCCTTTTTCCCATTTACTAAGATAGCATATAACCTCTTGTGATAGTTTGGTACCCTTGTTATCTCCAGACAACTTACTGCTGGCATTCTTTCATTCCACTTACTGACTCTCCCACCTTTTATTCCCCAACTTGCCTCTGTGGACATATATATGCTACATGGCCTTACTGGTTGCATTTAAAACATTTAACCCTTGATTCTAGCTGTATACCTGAACTAGTGGCTTACCCTGTTGCTGGCAGACTCATTGGGGCAGTTTAGGCTGCCCACCAAGGGTTTCCTTAGACCCATGAGCAGCACTGGGTATCTGTTTCCTGTGCAGTGATGCCCTGCTTACTAGGTATAGGTCGCCCTTTTTCTCCAACTCATTTTCTGTGTTAGATTCTCTATCCATAAACAGATTCTCATGTCCTCAGGCAAAGTTCTAAGGGCTTGTTCCCTCTCCAAAATATCTGTTGAAATGTAAAACCCCGAAGGAAGCAGATGCAGAAATAATGAAAATAATCCAATAACCAGGCGTTAGCTATAAAAACCGTAGTGTTAGCACTTTATTAAACAAGAACTTTCGGTCGGTTCAATAACCCACCTTCCTCAGACAAAACAGTTACTGACAAGAAGAAGGGAGTTTAAATACTTTAATCACTCCCCCTTAATAAGCTTTTAATTGATATCTGCCATCAATTAAGAAATATCATGTCATTATTAATGTGCATTGTAAATAAAAGCATTTTTTATATGTATAAAATCACCGTTATAAAAGACCATTATTTAAAACAATCTTTAAAATTTCATCTTACAACATACTTAAATGGTTTTGGTTATTTATTAAATAGTGTACAATTATTCCAGCCGCTTTTAAAATCAACAAGCCATTTCTGCTTGTATTTAACTATATGAACCTGTGTGTGCTATAGAATAATGGGGAGCTCCTATAACCATACAAAGCCAAGCTATCCCCTAGCTCCTGAAATTAAAAACAAAAAACCTCTAGTTCATATTTGGGATACGTGTACCTGCACATAATGTCAGTGTGGCACCCAAACCCACAAATGAATTAACCAATACACCATCTTACTCAAGTAAGGTCCGTAATTATACTATGTAACTAAAAGAGACAGTAAGTTCCTAAAAGTGTCCAAAATTGACCTGTAATCAATGAGAGACCCAACGGTGTACTAGTCAAGACGGATTGAATTTATTATCTCCTCATAGCTATAGTTTTAAGGATACAAGATAGAGAAACAGCATCATTTAAACCAGGATATATATACGCTCCAGTTCTCACCTGCCAAAACAATTCTTCCTTTTCTAAATTCACCTGCCAGGGCCCACTATTTAAATCTGATGTTACTTGTTTTAACACCGAGAAGTGAAACGTGTGGCCAGGATAGTCGATAACGTGACGGGCTAATGCATTCTTTGTGTCAACCTTTACAATGGCATATAGATGTTCGTATATGCGTCTTTTGAGTGCCCTTTTGGTCTTTCCTATATAGAAAGCCGGACACAGGTTGCATAAAGCCACGTAGACCACAGCTTTAGTTCCACAATTAAAATTACCCATAACTTTATATGTCTTCTTATTGATGTTAAGTTGTGACCCTTCATGAATATTTTTACACTGGCGGCATGTCCCACATTGGGTCATGCCCTTAACCCTGTTGGTGAATGTACCTTTGGTTCTCTCCAGGAGGAATTTCAATGAGCAACCCTTTCTGAAGGTAAATCCTGGGGCTGAGCCTAACAGATCTATCAGATGTTTGTCCTCCTTAATAATTGACCAATTCTTTTGAAAAATGTCTCTGATGTAAAAATGGTCTACTGAGAAGGTACACAAAAATGTTGTTCCTAAATCAACCTTAACACTATTAGTTGTCACTAATTCCATACTATCTTGGTTTGTGTGATTCTCAGAAGGCCCTGGATTTAAAATAGGCTTGAAATATCCAACAAGCCTTTTACTTTCCACCTCCTTTTTAATTTCGACAAGGAGGACCTGAGGATAACCCCTGTTTAAAAACATAGTACTCAATCCATCACACTCCTTGTCGAAGTCCACATGCCTAGTAGTCATGCGTGCAGCCCTTACCATCTGTCCTTTCACCACCGCTTTCTTTTGATGGTAAGGGTGGCAACTACTGAAATGTAGAAATCCATTTGAATAAGTAGGTTTACGATAAATTCTACTGATGAACCTTGATTCTTCGTAATCCTTTATTAACAAAATATCCAAATAATTAATTTCATTGGAATTTACTTCAAATGTAAAATCTAAGAAGCTTGTGAATGTCTTCATAATTTGTATGAAGATTTTTATTTCCTCTACAGGGCCCTTCCATAGAAAAAACATGTCGTCCTGGTATCTAGTGTACCAGGCGACATGTTTTTTAAAAACTTCGTTGGTAAATAAGAAAGTATTCTCCCATTGTGCAATAACACAATTTGCAAATGCTCCACCACACGGGGAACCCATGGCCACCCCTGTAGTTTGCTTATAAGTAAGCCCATTAAAGTTGAAAAAACTATATTTCAGAATCAACTCCAATAATGTTTCAGTGATGTACACTATATTTTGGGGTACTTTTTTACTTTCCATAAATAGTCTTAACCATTCTAAGCCCAACTGTTGAGGGATCACTGTGTACAAATCTTTTATGTCCACAGTCAAAAAAATAAATTTTGGGTCAAAAACTATTCCATTAACATTTTCCAGAAAGTGCCACGAATCCCTACAGATATGTTTTTCTGTCTTAATAAGTGGTTTAAGAATTGTGTCAACATATTTAGCACATCCAACCAGAATAGACCCCCCTACTGTCAACAATTGGTCTAAATGGGGGTTTAATAATAGACTTATGAATTTTTGGAACTCCAAAAAATTTCGGCATTTTTGGTGCCACCATGGATAAATAGGAGTGTATATCCTGATCTATAAAATCTTCCAAAAACAAGTCCTCAATTGTATTTCTAATATAACTATGTGCTTTGTTAACTTCATTCAGGCTAATGCTCTCATATGGACCAACGTCTAAATGTGTAGATAATTCATCCAAATATTGGTTGTTGTTCATAAAAATAAGCCCATTACCTTTATCGGGTTTCATAACCCGTATGTTGCAATCCTGGATTAACGACAAAAAATCACGCTGTTCACTAGAAATGTTAAGTATATTTTTTCTCCTGTTACTCCTATTTTCAGCTAGGTGCCTTAAGTCTAACTCACAAACTTTCTCAAATGATCTCAAATTGTTAACCAAGGGTGGATTGAATAAACTAGCTATTCTAAATGGGTTAATCAAAGAAGAACCTTTACCCAAAACAGTTGTTAAATTCAATTTACGTACGAAAAGTTTGAGATCTATAATAGTTTTAACCAAGTCCATGTGGGAATCAGGGACAAAGCTTAGACCCTTAGAGAAAAAATCCGCCATATCTTTAGTGATGTTTAAAGAGGTATAATTAAAAATCTTAAAATCCCCTTCTGAACTATGTACTATTATGGGGTATTCCTCCTCAAGTGTCATAGCCTCCCCTGATTTTGCCTGCTCTTCGAATTTGCTCCTAATGTCACAGTCCTCTTCGACCTCAAGTTCATCTGATGTGTATTCTGGCCTTCCCAAAAACCCTGGTTATGACCCTCACTTGTATCCCCCACTCTATGGTTAGGAGCTCCAAACTGTAGTGGAGGTACCCGGTCGACATCCTCGGGTGAGACTATAACTTCTAAATCCTCTTCTAAATCATTCCCCCGAACATTATTACCTTGGTTAGAGGTACCTTCGCCATTCAGGAAATCGTCCAAACACTGTACCCCTTGTCCCACTCTGGGATAAACATGCCCATCTTTTGTCGAGGTAACTGTGTTTCCTTTATAATTATTCCTATGTTTTGTGTTCTTTAATTTACCAACCTGTAAGGGTAAGGGATAGGCCGTCCTGGCCTTATACTGTTGGATGTCCCTCCTAATTTTCTTTTTCTTGTTTACACATAATTTATTAGTGGTAGCCTCTATGCTAGTAAAGATACGAGCATAGTCGTATTTGTACCTTAAAAAATCCTGATGCTCCTTAATTTTTTGTTCCAGGTCTGCTAATTCCCCTCTTAAAACATTAATTTGTTCATCATACACACCGTTGGGTCTCTCATTGATTATAGGTCAATTTTGGACACTTTTAGGAACTTACTGTCTCTTTTAGTTACATAGTATAATTACGGACCTTACTTGAGTAAGATGGTGTATTGGTTAATTCATTTGTGGGTTTGGGTGCCACACTGACATTATGTGCAGGTACACGTATCCCAAATATGAACTAGAGGTTTTTTGTTTTTAATTTCAGGAGCTAGGGGATAGCTTGGCTTTGTATGGTTATAGGAGCTCCCCATTATTTTATAGCACACACAGGTTCATATAGTTAAATACAAGCAGAAATGGCTTGTTGATTTTAAAAGCGGCTGGAATAATTGTACACTATTTAATAAATAACCAAAACCGCTTAAGTATGTTGTAAGATGAAATTTTAAAGATTGTTTTAAATAATGGTCTTTTATAACGGTGATTTTATACATATAAAAAATGCTTTTATTTACAATGCACATTAATAATGACATGATATTTCTTAATTGATGGCAAATATCAATTAAAAGCTTATTAAGGGGGAGTGATTAAAGTATTTAAACTCCCTTCTTCTTGTCAGTAACTGTTTTGTCTGAGGAAGGTGGGTTATTGAACCGACCGAAAGTTCTTGTTTAATAAAGTGCTAACACTACGGTTTTTATAGCTAACGCCTGGTTATTGGATTATTTTCATTATTTCTGCATCTGCTTCCTTCGGGTTTTACATTTCAACAGTTTGTTTGGCAGCTTTTGTGTAGCTCTCCAAAATATCTGCCACCCCTCTAAAGTAGTGACCTGACACCCACTCACCCATCTATGAAAATAAGTGCTTAACACAGCAACATATTCACATACACTTTCATCTGCCTTGCGTCTATGCTCACAAAACTTTTTCCTATAAGCTTCAGGTGTTAGTTAAAAAACTCTAATAAAATATTTTTAACAGTATTATAATTTAAGCAATCAGTATCAGACAAGCTATAAACTCAGGAACTGTACCCAGAGCCCTTGGTCAGCATTATACTGTTTACAAACCCTTTCAAACATATGAATAAAACTATCAAAATTATCACCCTATGCAAATTGTGGATGAAATTTACTGACCTTTATTGCTTCTGGGGTTTGGTACTCCCTTCCCCATTACCTCCATGACCCTAGAGAAAAGTCAGCATCTCCTTTTCATTTTGCCACTGCCTCTCATTTTCTTCAGCTTCTAGATGCCTCAGTCTCTCTGCTGATTCTAATACCATCTGTTTCTCCCTTTCTTCAGCCTCCAAATGCCAAAGTCTCTCTGCTGATTCTAGTTCTAACCATTTGGAATCCAGTTCAAGTTTCTTTAACACCAGACAGATGTTTAAGCCCTCTGTGGAAAGGTTGAACTGTCCATTTTCTGAGAACTGTACAGCCCCAAGGCCAGGCTGTTTTTTTCCTGGTTGCTGGTCTGAGAGGCAGCTGTGGCTAAGGCTGCAATCATTAATGCTTTAGTCAGGTTGGTATACCCCAGTCCTTTGGCTTGGCACATCTCAGCCAACTGACTCAGCTTGTCATAATCCTTTGCTGACATCATTTCCAGATCTACCTGACTAACTAAGCTAATAAAAAATAAATAAAACTATTATGATGTGAAACTCTGAATCTTCATTGTATGGCTGATTGAGAATACAAACACCTTCTTTAGTGACCACTTTTTACAGGCTACAGGAATTCAGTATCCAAACTACTGAATGCTAACATGTGATGTGGTGATCCCACCACTGACAAACAATAAATGTGATGTCTCACCACTGGCAACTGTAATCAAGGAGCCTCAATCCTCACCACTAGCACCAGTGGGGAATGTACACTGGGAGGATGACAAGTACACATGCAGTATTTCCAGATGAAACTTTCTGCATCAAGTGCAATTTCCCATAAGAGTACACAGAGACCACAGTCACTCCAGGGCTGGTTTCTCCCTCTTTCTCCAGATCCCCAATAAGACTTCCTATTGGCACAGCTATAGCAACTTCTCAGTTGAGTGGCCAAGCCAGGACCTCCAGCACTCTCTCTGTATACACACACAAACACACACACACACACACACACACACACACACACACACACACACACACACACACACACACACACACACAGACACACACACACGCACACACACACACACAGACACACACACACACACATCTGGGAAAGGATGGCACAGGTTTACTAGCTATGCCCCCTTCTGCCCAGACTATAAGGTAGTTATTATTGCCACCAGCCTACTACTTTAAGGCCCTTAACAAAGGGTGTCCAATCTTACTCTGTAAAGTTACTGTCAATACAAATGGTAGTTTGACCAAGAGCAAGGCTATTAGGAGTGGCCCACAGCATACCTCTCAACTGTACAGATTTTTGCAGAATGTCCAAATTTTTACTTGATATTTTTGGTCTGTTTCTCAAAAAATTGCAGTTTTCTGGCAAATCAATGGGAAATCATTGATGGTTTAAGTCAGAAAATAATGGCATACATTTGAATCTTAGACTTCATACCCTTCACAAAAATTCATGCTAATGCAAAGCTTGTTATTCTATCAACTTTCTAAATCTGTAAGAACCATATTTAAAAAGTGTCCATAGTTTTGGGTCCTTGTCCCCCCATTATTTATGGCTTTGTCCAGATGTCTTGGTCTAAGAGGTTGAGAGTTGTGGCCCACGGTATCACCAAATAAATATGCAAGTAGTCTCAGAACTTAAATATATCAAGACAGATCAGTCATAATGAAAGGTTTAAATATATTTTATAATAAATAATAAAAGATCAAGAAAATACTTATCATATATTTACAGTAGCATCAGAGTTCAAACTCATAGGACATATTTAAAACAACATTGCGGACAGTCTCAAATAAATAAAAACAAATATCTAAGCTAAGCTTTGCTATATTCCTGACTATATTTAAGAGAATTATACTGTTCCCTAGTACACTTAATTAGAGCAGTAAGGCAGAGGTGGTGAATAGATCCTTTAGCTGATGTTGTCAGATCAAAGACAGAATACAGAATGCAGAGAGTTCTTAAATTAATATCTCAAATATTACAGCTGGGATAGCTTGCAGAATGACATCATTTCTTGTCATCTGACTCTATCCCAGGTAAACCTCCCACTGCTAAAAGCTAACAGTATTTGGCATCTACCTGTGAAAATACATACACTAAAGCTTTTCCTCAGATCTTTGCATATCCTGGAAGTCATAAAACAATAAAACCCTTCTCAGAAGTCAAGACCAATGTCAGTGGCCTATGGCTGATTAAATTTGCAGATGATTGCAAATTATGAACTGTCATTGAACCTCACACTGATGCAAATGTGCTCCAAGAGGGGCTGACACAGACAAACAACTGGTGTCAGAGCCATGGACTAAAACTAAATGCCAAGAAATGCATAATAGTATACTTTAGGAAGTCATCCATCCCTGGTAACTATCATATTGACAAAACACCCCTTATAGTTCACACAATATTATCATAGACTTAGGGACATACATAAATAATAATCTAGTCTTTGACCATCAAGTGTCTACAGTGGTGAGGAAATCATTTTATGTTGTGCATCTAAGTCCAAGGAAGTCATTGTTCCTCTGCATTCAGCATTCATCAGACCTATCATTGAGTACAATGCCCCCTTTGGTATGTACTTAACCAAGCATATCCAGCAATTGGAACTTCCACAGAGCTTTCTCACTAAAATACTACAGGGCATAAGTAAAATGTCCTATGCAGAACAGTTCAAGTCGCTATTCCTGTAGTCTGGTGCCTACAGGCTTTTGAGGGAAGATCTATGCCTGGCATACAGGGCATTGCCAGACCCCACTCGGATGGACCTCCTGCATATCCAGAAAACAAACAGCACCAGAATTACCTGTTCTTAACACTTAAACCTTGCCTGTGATATACATAGGACCTGCTCTCTCTCTCTCTCTCTCTCTCTCTCTATATATATATATATATATATATATGGGTCTACTTCATATGATCGACAGACCATTTGGTAGGCATTCATTTGGTCGACAGACCATTTGGTCGACAACCAGTATTCAAGGCAAAAACCTGGGAATTGCCCCCCTCCCCAATGTTGTGCGACCCTGGAGTTGATATATATAGTTTGGGGGGGTGTGGGGGAGTTTAAAATGTGTAGTTTTTGTTGTATTTTCATGTTTTAAATGGAAATAGGTGCCCCCCCCCAAACTACATGATAAATAGTTGCAAAATTATAAAAAACAACCTTTTTTGGACAATTTTGGTAGTTTAAGCATAGGGCAGTGGTGCGCAAACAGGATCGGGCCGAAAATAAGAAAAAAGTGGAAAATAAGCTTTTAAACCCAAATCAGCAGTTTGCCATGATAGTCAATGGCATACATAAAACAACAATACCAGGGAGTAGTGGTTGCTAAGGGGGAAGGCTGAGTGTAAGTGTGGTAACTATGAATTTACATTATGTTTTATGCAAATGAGGGCATTGATACTGAATCACAGATTTCCTCTCAGTGTTAGTTTGCACCCAACAATGTAGGTGCAGCAATACCACAGTGCAAGTCTAAGAGCTGAATGATTTCATAAGGGGGTGTGTCATGCTTGCTGTAAGCTCATTGGAGCTCTGTGGCTCGTGTTTGCCATTAGCTAAGCACAGCTAAGAAAAGGGGTGTGTCAGATGTTCCTAAGCACTGTGTACATAGCCTAAATGGGTGTGCACATCATGCACCGGGTTTTAAACAACAACAAAAAAAAAAAAAAACAGGAAATAGGAGCTCTGTTCACATCTGAAGTACAGCAAATTCATAGCATCATAAAACAATTCATCAAATGGCCATAGTTGGCTAACATTGCAAACATAATTAACCAAGGTGCGGGGTTTCTCCTCCCACACCTGCTAAACTCCCCAACTATATATACTAACTCTGAGATCACACAGTTGAGCAAATGAAGGTCTTGCAATGGTAAATAACTCTACAAGAGGACAGAACCAAACCTATGACCATGCAAGTGAAAAGCAAACAACCAAGCACAGTGCCAAACAGAAGTACTGCAGAAGAGAAATTAAGGCTGCTACATACACAAGTAGATGTACCCAACTCCAACAAATGTGTAATGAAAGGTGGACATGTTACACACATCTGCCATGTTTAAAGCATCATAAAGGTGTAGATGTGTATATATGTCTATCAGTGGCATAAATAGAATGTACATGAAAGCAAGGTTGGTACACATACATACATACATACACTGATAACATGTAATAATATGTTCAAAAATGTAAAAGTACAACATAATAAATATGGCTAGTTGTGCACATGGATGTGAAAAAGCTACACTGGGTAACACACAAGTATAATGAGAACAAGAGCATATTGCAAGCATTAGCCAACAACATGAGATGTCTTGCATTGTACAATGGGCATATATGGGGCTCATGTTCACTGTATCAAACTAATACATGGCAATGATTAGTATTTTGAGCAAAGGCAAACATACCTACAAAAAATAATAGTGAAATATGAAAGTGGGAGGTAGGTGGGCAACCTGGGCTCACATCAGCGTAAAGCAGGATAAGGTAGGTTGATACCAAGCAAATGCATGTGTACAGCACACAGAGTGCTGTAGAAGCTGCACAGAAATACATTTAACCAGATGAAAAATGTATGTCAAATTGGTTGCTGATATCCACATAATTGGACATGCATAAAACACACATACACAGTAATGCGCAATTATGTCACATCAATATGCATAGGTAAGGAAACTAAAAATTACAAGCACATACATGTATACTGTCATGCAAATTGGAAATAAAGAAATGCAGATATATGTCGACCACCTTACTCATCGTGGAGCAAAGGACACACTCCTGTGAGCATCATTACAGCACATCAGCCGTAACTCAGTGAGTGCTCACTTGCAAAAGGCACATTTATGTGTTAGTATGTATCTGACTAAGTGCACACACAAGTGAAATCAGGTAATGTGTACAACTATTTCTGGAAATACGTAATTGATGTGGAAAGGCTACATACAACAAACACTGCTTACTGTACTATAAAATAATGTTTATGTGTAATATTGTGTACAGATTAATGCTACATTGCTCTTTGATACAGTCAGAAAAGGATGACTGCACATAGACAGGATATACCTGTATATGATCCCGCATGGCATCAGTATAGCCAATCTATGTTACACCACACCACATTATGTCAGTGGGACATCATGACAACTGTCATCCAAAACAAATGTGGATTGACGTGTCTGTATGTTGAACATACCTAATATGGCAAAACAGATCACACTGTTAGTAATGGAGTATGGACAACTTATGTTGTCTGTCAGTGACCACAGTAATGCACATGGTTTCAGGCTATCTCTTGCAGCACTATTTTCAGGTAAACTGCCACAATGCATGGACAGTTGAATGTGGGATGAAAGTGTAATGTGCTAATGTGTGTCATGCACACATTCAAATCAAAGTAAATATTACACAACAATAAAACTCAGGCATGACAGATACATGGTATACCTGCACAAGAGTGAATATACAGTACAATCAGTGAAATGGCTATCACTATGTTGGCAGCATAACACAAGGGAACCACAGAGACAATACTTACAGACTGGAGGGATGAGGCTGATGGGACTCAGACTCCTGAATGAACCCATGAGCTATTGCCCTGAATGAATCCAGCATAGGTCATGATATATCCTCAAAGAAGGACCCCATCATGTCCCTCATCTGTGTTTGGAACACATCTGTCCTGACCTCACAGATCTCCTCCCAATAATTGTCTCAATAACTGTCATGCTGACATCTCCTTAGGGGTGAAGGCATGATGTCAAGGTTTGTCCCCATCATTGTCATCATCATTGTCACTGTCATCTTCAGAAGACTTGGGCAGTGGCCTTGCATGTACTTCTCATCCTCTTCAGATTGGAGAATGTCCACGGGTCCCAGGTTCTGTAAAGGTTAATTGCAAAATACAAAAGAAAGGAAGAGCAAATATCTATCATGCAGAAGAGTCCCATGAATATCATAGCACAAAAGAAAATGATTGTGATAACAATTTACATAGGGACTGACACACATCCATTATGGACAGAGTTACCAATTGTCCTGTATGTCCTATTCATAAAAGTCAGTATTCTTTTCTGAACAATTCTATATGCTTAGACACACCCACATGATTCATTAGCTTTGTAAGAATGTGTAAATGCTCAAATGAACAGAATCTACTGTCTAAATTCAATGATTTATATGAGCAGCCACAAAGTATCATTGTTAAAATGAGAAGAAAGTGATATGACAATATTGTGGACAATACGCAAGTCATATGACAGACATCTGAGACAAGCAGAATGACAATTGTTTGAACACATATCAATATAATGAGTACAACAGTAAAAACATTGTGATATGTTCAATCAACACAGCTGGTGACGTGAGATCTGCACTCTCCCATATTAACCTACATGGCCTAACTCAACTCATCACTTCCCCCACAAGAACAGACAAGAGAACCAAACACCAATCCACTCTAGACTGGATACTTGTATCCTACCCATCACTGATATCCCTAGCAGGGTGTCTCCCAGACAGCCTGAGTGACCACCAAGCCACATTTTTACTCAGATCAAAATCACCACAACTGACCCAAACATCTACTCGCCTAATTAGAAACAAAAAAAAAAACACTTTAACCACTCCAACTTATAAACAACCTAAAAATGTGCAACTGGACCCCCCTAAAAACCTACCTCTTGATGAAGCTGTACTATATTTCAATACTGCCTTCTTAAACACCCTTAACCATCATTCCCCCTCCAGAACAACAATAATTAAACTAAATATGCCCCCTGGTTAACCCCAGACACAAAATCTCACCTCAAAAAAAGAAACAAGGCCTGGACCAACTACCTCAACAGTACATCCCAATTGAACAAACAAATATATGTTGAACTATGTAACAAAGCCAAAAATCTCACCAAAACAGACAAAGCATATTACTACCAAAAGTTACAGGATAAGCACAGGAACAACCCACAAAAATTTTGGGCAGCAATTAACTCAATTCTACAACCAGGTAAAACAACTACCCCAACCCCAAAAATAGATAACCAAGAAGACATCCCCACTCAATTTATTAAATACTTTACAGAAACCATCCAGACCCTTGCAAACAACCAACCCTATTACAACATCCCCACCCCAGCAAATCCACCCCCACCCCAACTAACAATTGCCCCAAGTTCAGCTTCCACCCAGAACCAACCAAATCCATTGAAAATCTACTCCACAAGTTCAAACCAAAATCTCTAGCTGCAGACAAATTACCCGCTGGATACCTCCACCTGGCTGCAGAAGCCATATCATATCCTGTCTCCATCCTAATTAACAGATCCATCTCTGAGTGTATAGTACCCAAGCTATGGAAAATATCATATATCATCCCTCTACATAAAGAGGGATCCTCCCTGAAACTCAATAGCTACCGCCCGATAGCCATACTACCCCCTTTATCTAAAATTTTAGAGAGGGTAATACACAAGCAACTAATGAAATATCTCCTAGAAAATAATCTAATAGCAACACAACAACATGGCTTTAGACTCTTCCATAGCACCACCACAACACTAACAGAATTCACCAACATTAATACTCACAGAAACAACAGACTCCTTGTATCTGCCACCTTCCTTGACTTGTCCAAAACATTCGATATGGTTAACCACAATAAACTCCTTCTTTCACTAGCAACTCTAAAATTTCTCACCCCTGCCATCTCCTGGTTCAGAAACTACCTAGAGGGAAGGAAACAAGCTGTCTCCCTAGGAGTACCCCAAGGCTCCATCCTGAGGCCACTTCTTTTTACCCTCTTCACCAATCAGCTCCCAAACAGTATTCCTAAAGCTTCAATAGTGCAATATGCAAATGATACCACCATAATATGTGCAGCCAAATCAATTGACATCTTTCACTCCCTAACACAAGAATGCTTTTCCCTAGCAGAAACTTGGATTACAAACCAAAGGCTCATTCTGAACCCAAGTAAAACAAAGCTAGTACTCTTTCACTCCCACAGAGCCACACCTCCCACTTATTATTTCTTTATTTCCTCCTTTAACAAGACCACAATCATCCCCACAAATCATACCAAACTCTTAGGGGTTGAAATAGATAATCACCTTAGATTTGACCTACATGGTTGGCCTACTGTATCGCCATAAAAAAATTCCTCACTGGCCACTCAGAAACTACAATAGCAAGGACTCACCTACTATCCACCCTACTTTATGCCTCCCCCATGCTTACAAATCTCTGCAAATCTGACCTAAACAAACTTGATAGCTGTTATAATGAGATAGCCAAATTCGCTACAACATCTCCCATCAGAAAACATCACTGTGAATGCCTAAAAAAACTTAACTGGCTAGAACTACCACTACTACTTTAACTCAATCAACTATCACTAGCCCACAAAATAATCCATAACTCTGAAAACACCCCAGCCCTACAAATCTTTTGCAACACTAAACAACCGCCAGGCCCTTGAGGTCTAGCACACAAAACCTCCTCAAAGTAACCAAATATAACAATGAAGCTGGTAAGTCTGTCTGCAGCCACTATATAGCAAAAACCTGGAACTCCCTTCCTGCCCACATAACTGACAACAAATCCCCATCACAGTTCAAGAAACTTGTTAAAACTCACTTTTTGAATAATATCCCCCCTGGCTAATGTCTCATTAGAACACTTCACCTAACGTAAGTAACTCTTCTAAGCCAACCAATCATAGTACTGTACCCACTTAGGACTGTTAATCTACTGCTCATCCCATCTCTCCAGGAGTTAGGGAAAACTACCTCAGAAATGTTGTGCTTTCCATAAGCAACTAAACCAGGAGAAGACATATAGTAAATCAATGTTATCCTTCTCAACTATAGCGAGCATCTTATGCTCTCTCAGAGCCTTATTCTATGTTTCTCTGCTTTTACTCTGATTGTAAATCTATCACAGGAATCCTAAACTTAGGAATATCTTCTAAAATGTAATATTATATTGTAGAGAAAAAGAAGTTATGTACCTACCATAACATTCCATGTTAGTTGTCTTCATCTCGCCTTTCTTCTTGCTGTTTGGGTTCAGAGCTGATCCTCGGCTCCAACTCGGCCATCTTCAATAGCTCGAGAGCTGTTTACTGTCTCGAGGCTATCCCTTAACCCATGATGCCTAGCGAAAGCTACCCATATCTCATTTGTAATAGCTAATCGCAGGCATACGTTGAGAAAACCAGTTATCTAAGAACTGGTTGTTCAATATATCTAATTATAGAATAGGTTACGAAAAAAAACTGGCCAGGAGAGCAATAAGGAAAAAAATTCTCAGCCAGTGAAAAGCAGAACTCCTCTCAGTCCACTAGGACAGGGGAAGGAGGGACTCAAGAAGGAAGACGAGATGAAGACAACTAACATGGAACGTTAAAGTAGGTACCTAACTTCTTTATGTTAAGTTGTCTATCTCACCTTCATTCTTGGTGTTTGGGACAGCATCCCTAGCACCTATCATCCTGGGTGGCTCATTGGAACAGACTCTTCAGAACAGTGGAACCAAAGTCAGCTCTGCTCCGGGAGACCATATCCACCTTGTAATGAGATATAAAGGTATGAGGATTTGCCCACGTGGCAGCTGCACAGATTGAATCTATGGGCAACCTAGACTGAAAAGCTATGGAGGTGGCTAATGCCCTGGTAGAATGACCTTTTGGTTTAGCTGGTAACTCTTTATTTCGTAGCTGGTAAATAAAGGTAATAGTATTAGATAACCATCTGGATAAAGTCACCTTGGAAACTGGGAGGCCTTGTTTGTTGAAGGCATAAGAGAGAAATAACTGGTCTGACTTCCTTAGTTCTTTAGTTCTATGAAGGTAAAAACGCAATTGTCTATGAACATCCAGTTGGTGTATCTTGTATTCTGCCTTGTTGCTGTGATTGGGAAAGAACACTGGGAGATCTATGGATTGATTTAAATTGTTCTCTGAGCAAACTTTAGGAAGAAAAGATGGATTGGTCCTCAGAGAAACTCCGTCCTTGTGAAACACCAGGTAAGGAGGGCGAACACATAGTGCTTGAAGTTCTGTGACACACCTAGCTGAAGTGATAGCAACCAGAAAAAGTGTCTTCCAAGACAGAAACTTAAGGGAACATGATGCTGCCGGTTCAAAAGGAGGCAAAAATAAGGAAGTTAAGACTAAATTAAGATCCCAAGGAGGAGGGGGATCTCTCACTGGAGGTCTAAGAAGAGATGTTCCTCTCAAAAAAGCCTTACAGAGCTTATGAGGCATGATGTTAGAACTCAACAATCCGATATGAAAATTTGAAATGGCCGCTAACTGTACTCAGATAGTAGCGGAAGTGGCACCAGACTGAAAAAGTTGTGTTAGAAATTTAAGAATTTCATGGATTTGCGTTGAGGAAGGATCCACATTCCTAGACTCTGCCCAGTAAGAAAACCGTTTCCATTTACTAGCATATGTTTTTCTCATAGTAGACTTATGTGAGGAAACGATAATATCACAGACTGCTGGGGAGATACCAGGAAGCCTGGCTAAGGTTGGAATTGGAGTAACCAAGCTGTAAGCTGGAGTGTTTGGAGAGGTTGATGCAACCTGCCTGATTGATGAATCAAAAGATCTGGAATCAGTGCCAGAATACAGGACTGATCGACAAGGTAGGGGTGCAGGAATGAAAACCATATCTGTTGAGGCCAATAAGGGGCAATGGGGGATCATTTTGCAACTCAATGATTTTGCTTTCTGTATGAGTCTTGGTATGAGAGGAAATGGGGAAAAAGCATAAAGGAGTCCCTGAAGCCAACCATGGACTAGAGCATCTCTGGGTATGTGACCTGGAAGCAGAAGAAGGGAGAAGTAGTTGTTGCATTTGCTGTTGAGAGGAGTAGCAAACAGATTGCAGCAAGGCTGTCCCCATTTGCGGAAGATAAGATCTGCAACTTCCTGATTCAGAGACCACTCGTAAGGCATGAGAATAGCTCTGCTGAGCCTGTCAGCTATGATGTTGGATCTCCCAGGGATGTGCATCGCAATCAGAAAATGTTGGGAGGAAATTGCCCATTGCAACAGTCTGAGTACCTCTCGACACAGGAGGTAGGATAAGTTCTCCCCTGTTTGTTGATGTACCACACCACTGACATGTTGTCTGTTTGAATTGCAATGGTCCTAGAAGGAAGAGAGTCTTGAAGGGCTTGCAATGCTAGAAACATGGCTCTCATTTCTAGGACATTGATATGCAGATGGTACTCGTGAGGTTGCCAAGTGCCTTGGACTGTCCTGCCCAGATAATGCCCCCCACCCTATCAGGGAGGCATCAGTGGTCACTGTGGCTACCAGGGGACGCTGTATGAAAGGTCTGCCCTGAGACACTAGTGGGGAGTCCATCCACCAACACAGGTGCCTTTTGCATATTTCTGTAATCAGGATCATGTGAGACATGGGAAGCTCCTGAAAGGACCACTGCGTGAAAAGAAGCCACTGAAGAATTCTGATGTGGAAACATGCTAATGGAACTAGAAGAATGGCAGCTGCCATGGAGCCAAGAGCTTGAAGGACATATCTGACTTGAATCCTTTTGCTCTGCATTAGGATTAACACTTGTTGACGAATTGTGGAAACTCTTTCCAGTGGTAATCTTGCAAACATCTCCCTTGTGTTTAATTCTGCTCCTATGTAAGTGATAGACTGACAAGGCAACAAGGCAGACTTTTTGAAATTTATTGTGATGCCTAGTTGAGTGCATGATGTGATTATATAATCATGCGCTTGTAAGAGTTGATGCCTGGTGGTAGCAGTGAGGAGCCAGTCGTCTAGATATGGAAACACCTGGAATCCTTGATGCCTCAAGTGAGCCGTGACTACCGCCATACACTTGGTGAACACCCTGGGGGCTGAGGTGAGACCAAAGGGCAGAGCTCTGAACTGGTAATGACTGGCCCCTACCCAGAAGCGAAGAAATCTTCTAGAGCATCTTTCCATCTTGATATGGTAGAACGCGTCCTGAAGATCTATCGAGCACATCCAATTGTCCTGACCCAGAAAGGGTAGAATGGACTGTAGCATGACCATCCGAAACTTTTCTCTTTGTACAGATTTGTTTAGTCTGCTGAGATCCAGAATCAGTCTCCAGTCTCCTGTCTTTTTTGGTACCAAAAAGAATCTTGAGTAAGTTCTGGATCCGAGCTGATCTGCGGGGACTTCCTGAATGGTTCTTTTTTCTAGCAGTTTTGAAACTTCTCTGACTGCTTGCTCCCTCAGATTGGGTGGAACATGTGGAAGGGCCTTTTTTGAATGCAAGGGGGATTGATGGAAGGGAATTTTGTAACCTCCGGATATAATGGATAGTACCCATCTGTCTTTTGTTAAATTTTGCCAGGCTTTTGGGTACAGCAAAAGTCTTCCCCCGACTGCCTCCAGAGGTGAGCAGCCAGGCAACCCTTCAGGGATGCTGGAAGGGTTTGCCAGAGAAGGATTCTCTGTCACCCTGGTTCTGTGGACCCCCTCTGCCACGAGGGCGGTGTCTGTTATTGTTGTTTCCCCCTCTGCCTCTGGAGGAAAAATCACCACGTGTGTCAGGCAAGGATCCCTGGTATTTCCAGAACCACATCTTCCCACTCTTCTGACCCTTGGGGTAAGGTCTAGAAAGAGTGGAAAAATGGACTCCCACAGCAGAGAGAGTCTTGCCTTCTTGCTCACACCTGGTCAGCATGTCTTTCACCCGAGGCCCAAAGAGAAAGGAGCCATCAAAGGGAGTATTGGTGAAGGACGCTTAAAAGGGTTCCGCAAACTGACACAGGCACATCCAAGCATGTCTCCTGAGGGCCACACCTGTGCTAGCAGCTCTGCTAGCTCCATCGGCTGCATAGGAAATCAGCCTCATGGAGGAGTTGACTATAGAATTAAGAGTCACCAGCTGGGAAGCTACTTTGGCTTGTACTCTCTCAGCTGTAGGATCTTGAAGGACATCT
Organism: Protopterus annectens; assembly: GCF_019279795.1. Lineage (NCBI taxonomy): Eukaryota > Metazoa > Chordata > Ceratodontiformes > Protopteridae > Protopterus > Protopterus annectens. Next base: position 224,565,526 of record NC_056730.1, on the reverse strand, counting down.
CCAAGCTCTTTCAGGAGATCCCTTTGAAGTTGAGTAAAATGACATAGATAGTTCACAGACCTCATCGAGAAGGTCACTGAAGCAAACATTCGCTTTCCATATCTGTCCATCATCTTAGACTCTTTGTTAGGGGGATGAACAGATGAAGAGGTTTCTGCTAACTCTTTCTTGGTGGCTGCTGCTACCACCATGTCATCAATGGGTACACCTTTGGAAAGGAATTGCTTATCCTGGGGGGGCTGTAATAAACTTGTTAGGTCTCCTCAGAGTTGGTTCCACAGTGTCTGGAGCTGACCAAGCCTTTCGAGCCACCACAGACATGAGTGGGTAAAAAGGTGGAGAAACCCAGGAGGTTGAAGGTCGGGAACCGAATGCGTCCAGGAGAACAGACTCATCCTCGGTAGGGGCTAGGGAAGTCCAGTTCCCCCTCTGCCTAAGTATTTCAAGGATGTCCAAAAAGGAAACATCTTCAGAGGGGGACTTTAGGGACCCTTCCCATTCATCTAAGTCTGTATCTGAAGTGACGGACTCAGGGGAGTCAATGTGCTTCCTCTTTGTCAAAGGAAAAAATACACCTTAAAAATGATCAAAACACGGTAGGTTCAGGTTAAGGCTTAATCTTGCAGCAAGGAGACAAAAACGTGCTAATACAGAGTTTGTCTAACTAGAAACAGGAAATGCTAACATTTTTATACACTTTCTAATAAGACATTGCCTACCAAGCTGACGTAGTGAATCACAAGTTTTGTCATTATCATTTAGTAATAATTGTTTTCACAATATTCTGCTGATTTATCAATTTTTGTGAGAAACTTCCTAAGGAAAACAACGTGGCCTTTGGCTACCACTGGTTAGATATATGCAATGTTACCATTCAAGGTACTATGGCTAATTTGAGCACAAAGCAAGTAGTTCATTTCTCTAACAATCCTTTGTCTATATTATCTCCAAACTTATGCAGCTGCACATGTTCTCATACTTCGAACAGAGCTGATTGTTTAAAATCATTACATTTACAGGATATAGCATTGTTCATTTATTCTCTCCTGACCTAGCAGATAACCACCTGCTTCTCAAGTACATTTCCAAAAGGCATAAACATGAATATTGCTGTGCTAGCAATTACTAGGTCAGAGGGCATCTTGCAAGTTTCAGAAAGCACACTGCAGTTTCAAAAAGCATCTTTTCAGTCTCATATGAAACTCAACTGTATATAAAACAGTGCATATAAAATAGAATGAAAAACGTGTTAACTTATTTAGTTTCTAATTAGTATTTAAGCATACACACATTAATACATATTTTCTGACATTTTCCCCCTGTTATTACTTTTTAATTCTATTTTCAAAAGAATAAACAGTTTGCTTCTTTTCCTAACCTCTTCCATTCAGGATTTGCAGTTAAGAAAGTCATTCAGTTTAAACTTATGAAAGTGTTTCACATTCTAACAGTTCTTCAAGTTCAGTACTTTGATACATAGTCTCAGAAACTGATATATCTATAAATTCTTTGATTAACTTTTTCATACAGGGGATACCACAACAAATACAAGCTCCTATCAGGAGCAATCCCACACAAATGGCAATCAAGATGTTCATTAGGATGGAATCCCACCCCCCAAACAAATTCTGGAAAACGTCCATCAGAGGGTTTGGGCCTGGCTTGGTCATGGCCGACACTTGCTGTATCACCTCAAGGTGGTCGTTTATCTCGTGTTGATGATCTGGTATATACGCACAGCACTCTTCTTTGATTAAAGCACACGTACCACCCCTCGCCGCTAGGGTAAAGTCAAGAGCCATTCGGTTCTGGAGCACTACAGTTTTCAAAGTATTCAGTTCATCAGTTATCAGTTCAAGAGCAGCAAAAGTTGCATTACTCATTACTTTGAGAAGTTTGGACAGTTTTCGCAGCTCCCAAATTGATTTCACTGCGCCATATGCAGGTAATATGCCTGCCTACGATATAACAGCATCACTCAAGTCCATGTGCATCAGTTTGGTACCCAAAGTATGATGGTCTTTCTAGCCCGCCTCGATCTGTCCCACTGGATTTTCAGGCTTTTTGACAGCTTTCTTGGCCACATCTCGGGTATTTTGAATATTTCCCTGAGGCAAAACTGCAGTGTGTCGTATAGCCGGGACCAGGTATCCCAAAAAACAACTGCCGGACCAATTCTCAGGTAACCATTTATATGCTTTTTTACCACACACAAAATAACAATCCTCTACCTTAGTAGTTACTTTGTTATGAAATGGCTGCCCTGCATGAAACATTTTCCTATCTATTACAGATAATTCTTTAAAAGGTACAGGATTACGTTGCACTTGGTCAATAGTCTTATGCATGGACTCAAGAAATGAGTCATAATTTGAACTACAAGTTCCGCCCATTTTGTTTGCTTTAGTATAACATTTATAATGTACAGTCACATTGCACTTGCTCCAACCCACTTGGATTGTGTCATTCTTATAAAAACATACAATTCCCTTTTGTGTCACAGGCAAATACAGTGCTACCTTATCATATGCTTTAATGGATATTGTATCATAAACCAGATTTTCCCAGGTCTCATTGACCCCTAGGGGGACCACAGTCATTAATAACCCCCCCGTATGCTGTTGGTATGGCTGTGCAGATCCAGCAGTTCAAAACATTAAAAGTCTCAGCATACACACGTGTAATTGCCTGATAAGTGTTAAAGTTTGGGTGCCAGTCTATGTTCGGCTCATTACGTTTAATCAGTTCAACTTTTGTGGCAGGAAAAAGGAAAGGCCACAACAAAAAGAACAATGTTATCAGTATAGCTACCAGAATAATCATGCAAGTTTTCTGAGGTTGTTCTGTGTCTCTGTTTGCTCTATACCTGGTCATTTTGTCTTCGTTGTACAACAGTAACAAGTTTTTGTCCAGTTCAAAGTTCTTAACCAGTTTACAGTGTGTCAAATGAATCCAGGATGCTCGGTCTGCGATCTTGACTGCAGTGGGTGTCGACAGTAGTAACTGGTATGGCCCTTCCCACTTCGGAGAACTCCATTTTTTTCTCTTCACTATCCTCACCCAGACCCATGTACCTGGGGCTACTGCTGCTTCTGATGGTTTCATTTGCTCTTTATCTGAAACAGAATGTAACTGCAAAAGTTTGTTATTCAAAAATCGCCTCATATACCATGCAAGTGAACTATCAGCCTCCTGCTCTGCAGACATCAGAGGTTTCCATTGAGGTGTATAATATGCCCTCCCAAACAGAACTTCAAAAGGCGTTAACCCTTTTGCATTTGGAACAGTTTTCATGCTCAACAGTGCGAGAGGTAAACAGTGCACCCAGTTCTTTTGTGTCTCACTAATCAATTTTCTAAGCTTATTCTTCAACACCCCATTATGCCTCTCTACTAATCCTGCAGATTGGGGGTGGTATGCACAATGGTTTTTCAGCGATATCCCGAAATAGCGACTAAGTTGTTGTATAGTTTGATTTACAAAGTGTGTGCCATTGTCACTATAAATCTTTTCTGGTATGCCAAATCTAGGAATAATTTCTTTAACAAGGACTTTTGCAACAGTAGCTGCATCTAGATTTTTAGTTGGAAAAGCTTCCACCCATTTGGAAAACATATATATAATGACAAGGCAGTACTTCTTATTTTCGCATTTGTTCAGTTCTATAAAATCCATACAAATAGTATGAAATGGATACGGTGGTATAGGGAAACTCCCTTGCTTAGGTTTCAATGCCCCTTGTGCATGATGCTTGTTAGAAACATGGCATGCTGCATAAAAATTTTTTGTGTAATTTGTAAATCCATACATCATAAACATTCGATTCACTAACTGTACCATCCCCCCTGTTGAGACATGGCACTGCCCATGGCTCAACAAAGCTGCATATCTAAACAAGTTAGATGATAAGATTGGTTTCTTTTCTTTGGAGATGTACAGTCCCTTCTCAAGGATTGCTCCTCATTTTATCCACTTTTGTTTTTCTACATTTGTAGTAAGTGTCTGCATTGTTTTTAACATTTCTAAATTTAAATTCTCAGATGGTTGTAATTCCTCACTCAAAAGAAAAAACTTCTGAAGCTGAAGTTGCTTGTTTTGCAGCTATCAGCCCTCGCATTACCTTTTGAAATTCTATCCTGTTGCTTGGTATGAGCTACACATTTGCAAATAACTACTTTCTGAGGTAACTGAATAGAGTCTAACAAATCTAAAATAAACTGCGCATGGTTAATTGGTTTAACAGTAGATGTTATCATCCCTCTATTTTTCCACTGCTGCGCAAAAATATGTACAGTAGAAAAAGCATACTGACTGTCAGTAAAAATGTTTACTTTCTTATCTTTTGCTAGGTACATGCCCTTGTCAAGGCAATCAATTCTTCTGCTTGTGCAGATAAGTTGTGTGGTAAAGACTTTGCTTCTAAAATCTCGGTATCAGAAACTACTGCATACCCCACTAGATTCTGTCCTGTAGGACCCCTCCTGCACAAGCCGTCCACATAGTATGTCACCTCGGCATCATCCAAGGGAACATCTGTAAGATCTTTTCTAGGTAGTGTCTTTTGCTCAATCTCCTGCAAGCAGCAGTGCGGTTCGCCATCTGCAGGGGTTGGGAGCAAGGTTGATGGATTCAAAATTGTGCATCGTTCAATTGTCATATGAGGTTGGCTCAGTAGTATAGTCATACAGTAAAAATGTCTAGCAGGAGAAAGATATGCTACTTTTTCTTGCAGTAAAATAATCGCGACTGTATGAGGCACTCTCAATGTGAGAGGGTGGAACAATACTACTGAGGCTGAAGCCTGCACTGCAATTGCAGCTGCGACTACTGCTTGCACACAGTGGGGCAAGGATCGCGCCACTGGGTCTAGCTGTGATGAATAGTAAGCTATGGGGCGTTGTTTGTCCCCATGTTGTTGTGTTAACACTGATGTCATATATCCTTGCTTAGTCTACAGTTTGGAAAAATCGCTTATGATAGTTTGATAATCCTAAAACTAAGGAAGAAGCTATCAGTTGTTTCAGTTTGCAGAAAGCTGATTCTGCTTCTGGTGTCCACTGTAATGAATCCTGTGCTGCCATCGGCTTTTTGAATATCAAATTAGTCAGCAGAGCAGACTCCAAAGCATAGTTTGGTATCCAACTCCGACAAAAGTTAGTAGTACCCAGGAAGGACATCATTTCCTTCTTGGTAGTTGGTCTAGGTGCTTGTAATATTGCTGTATTCCTGTCTTCATCTAATATTCTGCCTTCTTTGGATATTACATATCCCAGGTATTTAACCTGTTTTTTCCAAAGTTGTAGTTTGTTTTTGTTTACCATGTGTCCTTGAGTAGCTAAAAATTGTAATAATGTTATAGTATCCTCTCTGCATTCTTGCTGGGTGGGGGCTGCCAGCAGAATGTCATCTACATAAAGTAAAATCTGACTACCTTTCGGTGGGATAAATCCCGCCAGGTTACTTGCCATTTCTTGTGTGAATATTGTTGGACTTTCACAATATCCCTGTGGTAGTCTCGTATATGTATACCGTTTCCCCTGAAATGTAAATGCAAACCAATGTTGGCTATCTGGGTGTATCGGTATTGAGAAAAATGCATTGCTAATATCTACCACAGAAAAATACTTCTGTTGAGGTTTCAAATCATTCAATAAAGTGTGTGGATCTGGCACCGTAGGTGCCCTGGGTATAACTGTGTCATTTACAGCTTGTAAATCTTGGACCATACGCCATTCCCTGTTTGCTTTCCTAACAGGAAATAAGGGTGTATTACATGGTGAATCAGGAGATTCTATTAAGACTCCTTCCTTAAGTAAGGCTGCTATTATAGGTTTGATTCCTATTTCTGTACCCTTTCTTAAGGGATACTGTCTCTTTTGATGTCTAAATGCTGATTTTGGCGTAATAGTAACTGGTCCTGCTGTACGAATAAGTCCTACATCTGATTTCCCTGTTGACCAGAGAGTCTCTGGTATGTCTCGTAAGGCTTTCTCCTCTTCCTCTAGTAAGAATGCTACTCAGCTATCTTCACTTGCGTGTGAGTGCACAGCTGGGTGTGTCTGTGTTATCCAGTTTAATTTCTGCCTTTGTACTCCTTGTTCAGAGAGTTCTAACTCTGTCTGTTTTTCCCACCTTGTGACTTTTTCTCCTAGGTCTGCCCACTTCAAATTTCTATCTTTAGTTAAGCTTACATGTGGTAATCGATTAGATTTGTAAAGTGTTAGGAATTCCTGGGGCAATGAATAACTTACTACACTGTTTCCTTCTGTGTCCCAGTACAAATTTCGTAATACTAACCTATTAGCATGGTTTCTAAACAGTTCTTGCTCATATTCTTTATCAGGTCCTGGTCTGTTACAGTAATATAGAGTGCATTGCAACAAATGCTGTTTATCAGTGTCAAGGGAGGGGGATTTACTGATGGCTATGTTCATCAGTTCTTCGGTTACTTCCCCTGGACCAGTCGTAACTAAGTCCTGGCTGTACCAATAAAATGTTTCACCCTCCGGTCGCACTACAAAAGTATCCATTTGTCGCTGTGCTTCCATACCCTGCATAGTTGGAACTACGGCTATGCCAAATATCTGCATTAAGTCTCTGCCCAAGAGATTCACTGGGCATTTTGCAGAAACAACAATTTTGCTTTTCTGGGTCATCCCTGAAACAGGGTCAGTTATCGCTATGTTGTGGGAGAGTGGCTCCCGATACAGCTGTCCATTAGCTGCTTTCACTAATATGTAGTCTAGTGATTCTGAATTTTCTGGTAGTTTGGAAGGATGTATCAGGGTCCGTGAAGCCTCTGAATCACAGAAGAATTTGACTTCCCTCCCTTCTATCAGAAGTGTAACTTCCTGTTTTGTGTCTGCTAAGTAGAGTTCTAAGCTCAATAAGGCTAAGCCCAAAATTTAATTTTCTTCACTATCTATGAATTCATGTACATACTCTATCCTTGCTACCACATTTGCATTTGTCTTTCCTTGTTTATTCCTATCTAGTGATTCTTGACTATCATATAGTCATTCCTCACCCTCCTTATCTTCCGTGATTACCTTCTTATTTAGCCTGAAATCCCTTGCCAAATGTCCCTTTTTCCCGCATTTGAAACATTCACCCCTTTTCTTTCTCTCTTCACAGTCTTCTGATCGTTTATCAGATTGTTTGTTTCCTGGGTATTTTTCTTACCCTTCTTCCCAGTTTGTACTACAAAGACTTCTGACCCATTTTCTACTGCAAATACCTGAGCTTTCTTTTTCTTTTTGCTATTAAAATGCCTTTCGGCATGTCTTGCATATTCAAGTAATGACTGTAATCTAGTTGTACGATGATCTACCATGTGCTTTGTAATAAAGCTGCTAATGGGAGCAATACTGCCTTTTAAGAATGCATTCTTTAGCTGTTGCTCATATGGGGAATCATGTGTTTGATCTTCAGGTACCTGCATACCACAATGGTTATTAAAACATTCTAATAATCTGGCATAATATCTATCAACAGTTTCACCTTCTTGTTGTATGCATTGATTAATGTAAGTCCAGTCAGCCCTAGGCTTCCATTTCTCAAGAGATTCGGTCTGTCAGACCTTTCACTCTGTTGTCCAGTTCTGCGTTACTATGTGGGAGTGGTCTAAGCTCTGCGTCACGGGGATTTCAGTTGCCACTGATCATGTGCCAATCTGGACCTACAATTTGTTGAACTACTTTCTCTACTTCTTCTCCATTCAAATGGTAACTTAACCTCATGCCCTGTAAGTCTTCTAAGAATTTTCTAAAATTAACCTTTGGATGGGGAATTCCCTCTGTGGCTTTCCGGATGTCTTCCGGTGTCCACGGTTTATATACTAGAAGAGTTGGATCTTGTCCTGCCTGTCCTGCCTGTGGATTTGGTACTTCTATGAGTGACATATCTCTTCCTCACTCATAACTTGTGAATTTCTATTTATTTCATATAATTCAATATCCCCTCTCAAGTTGCATGTTCGAGACCTGGTCTCGATAGGATCCCTGACAAATGATTTTGATTTTGCAGGAACAGCTGGGTATAGTGGAGATGGATCAGCTTGTCCACTCGCTTCATATTCTGGTAAAGGATGCGGAGGGGGTGGAGGAGGGGCTGTTGCTATTACCAAGTTATTATCTTCTTTATCTAAGAACATTGGTTTTGAATTTTTAATCTTTTGTTCCCTGCTGTTTGCTTTCTCATGCCACCTGTGTGCCTGAGGGACTCCTAATTGTCGTTGCTTTTTTAGCTGACCTTTCGCATCTGTTTTAAGCTGTCTAACAAGTTTAATAAGTGAAGATTTATCTAAATTGCCATCAAATTTGTATTTATCAACCTATTTTGCATAATACTTTACATTATCGGCACGCTGTAATTGCATATATTTCGTGTCTTCGGTTAGGGGCGGGTCTTGGGAACTTTTCGTGCACTGATTTCCCATGTTGCCTTAGCTAAGTTAGAAATTGTTACGTAACCCTTCTTATCACATGGTACCACGATTTTACACCTTTTCACAGTTTATCTAGAATAACTGTCTACCTATTCTGTTTCCCTGATCTGTGACAAGACAGCAATCTTTTTGTCCCTGATCTGCACATGCAAATCTCCCTGACAAAACAGTACTGTAACAAGTCCCTGATCTAAAACAGAAAAAAGGTAAATCCCTCCTTACCTGACCCTCCATGAGTTGATCCACCGGAACGTTGACTCGTCCTCCAATCCCAGATCAGAAACAGTGGCTGGCCTCTTTCGAACGACAATTCAGTCGGAGGTCTTTCAAAACAGAAGAGCCGATGGTGGCCACTCCCGAGTACATGCCACCGGGCCCAATTCTGACCTGGGCATAGAGTGAGAGGTACTTTCCGGTCCAAAGGACCAAACTGTCAAAGGAAAAATATACTTTAAAAATGATCAAAACACGGTAGATTCAGGTTAAGGCACTTTAATCTTGCAGCAAGGAGACAAAAGCGTGCTAATACAGAGTTTGTCTAACTAGAAACAGGAAATGCTGACATTTTTATACACTTTCTAATAAGACATTGCCTACCAAGCTGACGTAGTGAATCACAAGTTTTGTCATCATCATTTAGTAATAATTGTTTTCACGATATTCTGCTGATTTATCAATTTTTGTGAGAAACTTCCTAAGGAAAGCAACGTGGCCTTGGCTACCACCGGTTAGATATATGCAATGTTACCATTCAAGGTACTATGGCTAATTTGAGCACAAAGCAAGTAGTTCATTTCTCTAACAATCCTTTGTCTATATTATCTCTAAACTTCTGCAGCTGCACATGTTCTCATACTTTGAACAGAGCTGATTGTTTAAAATCATTACATTTACAGGATATAGCATTGTTCATTCATTCTCTCCTGACCTAGCAGATAACCACCTGCTTCTCAAGTATATTTCCAAAAGGCATAAACATGAATATTGCTGTGCTAGCAATTACTAGGTCAGAGGGCATCTTGCAAGTTTCAGAAAGCACACTGCAGTTTCAAAAAGCATCTTTTCAGTCTCATATGAAACTCAACTGTATATAAAACAGCGCATATAAAATAGAATGAAAAACGTGTTAACTTATTTAGTTTCTATTTAGTATTTAAGCATACACACATTAATACATATTTTTCTGACACTCTTGCACTCCTTCTTCCAAGGGGGCTCCTCTGAGTGATCAGGGGAGGCCTCGGAAGAAGAGGTAACACCCAGTGGGGTGTCCTGGGGCATCTGTTCCCTATGCTTGGGGTCTGGAGGAGGAGCAGAGGTTGACACAGACACTATGGGGGACAGAGCTGATGGAGCTGGTAGTGGAGCTGTTTCGGGGGACAGCACACTCTGCATAACCTCAAAGGCATCCCAACCTCGAGGCAGAGAAAGCTCTGGTTCTGAAGAAATAGGAATCTTTCTCCACACCGAGGCAACTGCTCCAAGGTCGATGTTGGAGCCGAGCTCACCTGCGCCGAAGCTCCAAGTGGGAGAACAGGGTCGGACAAGGGTCCGATGCCACTCCCCCCCTTGGAACTGACAAGAGAGCCCTGGCATCCAGATTCCTCGATAAAAGGGACAATCGAAGTAATCAGAGCCAAAGTTGGAGCCAGAGGAGAGATGGTGATCGGAGTCGACGGTTCCACTTATCACACACCAATGATTTCCGGATCCAAACTCAATGGAGTTGAAGGAGGAATGGAAATAGAGGCGGTTGGAGCCGATACCTGTTGAGGTGGGCTGGACAGTAATTTAGCTAGTGCCTGTGACTTAAGCAACCTACTTACTACTCTCTCCACATCATGATCCGAAAGCCTAGAGGATCGAGAGGAGAGTGAAGAATGGTGGTTATGTTCACTTTGTAATAATGGTGACCGAGGCACCGAGTGAATGGACTCTAAGGAAAGGGACCTCAGTCTTTTATGGCTCCGTGATGGCTCCGAAACATCTGATGGAGCCGACGGAGGAGTTGTCTTGTCGTTGCCCACCGGAACCAACATACTTGGTTGTTCCAGTACAGGAGTCGGCTCCGAAGGTGGAGCCGACGGTTTGGCAGATTTGGGGGATTTCACTGTCTGGGAACTCTTTGACGGTGAATCCTGAGGCTTCAATAAACCCCAAAGGATTAATTTGTTTTTGCTCTCCTGCAGGACCTTGGACTAAAGGTGTGGCAAATAGAACAAGAGTCCTGCAGGTGAACAGCGCCCAAACAATAAACGCAACTAGTGTGCCCATCTGTCAGAGACATTTTCTGACAGCATGAGTCACACATTTTGAAGCCAGAAACTTTCGTATCCTTGGACATAACTCTACCACTATACATAATCCAAGTACCACAAAACAGACAGACAAAAAATCTCTACTACTAAACGAACACACAGATTTTTTTTTTTTACCGTAACAAAAAAGGAATGGAAGGAGAGCCTCTAAGTTAAATGGCTGTCCTAAGGGAGGGGGAGGGGAGAACTCTCTAATTTAAACAAGTTCTTAAGAAAAAAAGGGACCGTAGAAAGAAGCGGCGTCCACAAACAACACCACAAAGAAGAAAGCTAAAAGGGGTAGTATACTAGTTTTTTTAAGAAGTTTAAGCAAATACAATTATAGAAATATCCAAAAGTATACAAGCCTGAGCCAGAAATGACACACCTCATAGCTGAAGTGGCAAACGAGATCTGGGTAGCTTTCTCTAGGCATCATGGGATAAGGGGTAGCCTTGAGCCAGTAAACAGCTCTAGAGCTGTTGAAGATGGCCAAGTCGGAGCCTAGGATCGGCTCCAAACCCAAACAGCAAGAATGAAGGCGAGATAGACAACTTAACATTGAATGTATCCTGTTAGTTAATATGTATGTCAAAGTTTCTTCTATGGAAATTGTATGTCAAAAGTCTGTCCTTAAAACTATGTTTTGTAAAAAAAAAATTGTTCTCTTGGAGCTTTTCTCCCCGGGCCTCCACTGAAAATGGACTTATAATCCAGGTGGACTCTCCTGGTCAATGAATGTAAAATAAATAATAATAAATAAAGAAACTAATGTATTTGTTGCTATCAGTGACATATGTATACAAACTTATGAATTATCTTACCAAAACAATTAACAATCAGTAGCCTGAAAACTCAAAACATTGTGTTATGTGCTTGCTGATAATGAACTGCTGTAATCAAATGCATATCTGATCAAATATCAGTAACCTGAGATTATAACTGTGTTTTCTAAAAAAATACCCAAGAGGTTGAAAGCAGCTGCAGTGCTACTGTTGCACTGAAGAGCAGGCCACACAACCTGCAAAAGTAGTGCAAAGGCTGATGCAGCAAACTCCGAGTCACTCTGAATAAGCTGGCTAAAAACAACAGTTCAATCACTGTAAAAGAGAACCACACATAACATTGTGCCAAGGAGTGCATAAGAAACATCAAGCAAAACACTTCAACATTTATTTAGAACATCCACCTACCAATATTTGTGACAGATATACCAACCCAACTCTTATTTAGGTTGTGGAGTACAATTAAAACACACTGTATTGAAATAATGGCTCAATGATACATAAAAGATCAACATTTTTAGATTTTATTCACATTTGTAATCATAGCTACCATGTGATGATTTCACTTACATTACTGATGCATAATGGGTATTCCTGCATGCTAACCAATATACTTGTTATTGTGAAAAATACAGGCTTGTACACAGAAGACGATACTTTCATAAAACATGGAAAATAATCAAATATCTTTATCCTTCTGCTGCTCCTCAAGCCTGTGCATCTGCTCGATGCACATCAGTCTGTTCCAGCTGTGATCCTCATCACCAGAAATCACAAAATAGAATGTCAAGCAAAACTACTAAATGGTTATAAAAACATCTATCTGATATATAAGGGACAGATAATTATCTGTAAAATCCATAGAAATGCTCAGGCATGCATATAATATTGACACTTACTGCAGGAATCTACAGGCTACCTCCCTCAGCAGCCCTCCTTTGAAGCTCCTCTGTGTCACTCAAATGCAGATCATCATAACAGTGATGAGAGCCCCGTCCTCAGTCAATGCTCCCCCATGATCTGGTTCCATATCTCAATTATGGCAAAGTTCGTAGTTCTGGCTCTCATCCTCTGCTCTGGTCTGGCATACACAGTCAACATCTGGGTCGTCTCTTCACCTATCTAGCTGGGTGTATGGCCATGTCTCAGCCCACTCAAAATAGCCATCAGGATCTTCAAAAAAGATGGAAAAAGCAAACACTGAGAAATTTTCACTGAGGTACCACTCAGTTCACAGTTAGTAATGGTCTGTTCAGTAACAGTATCAAAATCAATATTTGAAAGTGGTACTAATGTCATGTCATCAGATCACTGGAAGATAACAGGCATGTGCCACACATGGTACCATTTATCGATACCTATTAGATGTTTACTCAGTGTACCTGGGTGTTTTGGTGCATGAAGCCAATTTACGCAAATGGGCACAAGTGGAATTCCAAAATATTGAATTTTAATGAACCTCATTAATTACATATGGTGCAAATGATGCTTAAAGGTGGGTGCACTTTGATTCTGTGATTTGGAATGAGAAGTACATTGGCAATTGGTAGCAGCTCTGTTTTGGTGATTATTAAATGTCTTCAAGCTAGTCATTTCCAAAAGTACCCATTTAAATTAATTGTTACTCAAAATGTTATCTCTAACAGAAGTTGTTATAAGTTACTAGAGTGATGTTGTCTTGCACTTTATGCATGCAGGTGGTGCAATTTAAATAATTAATTTCAGTTCCATGTATGCAGTTGTATAAACAGACTTCTATTGCAAATGTAAACAGTATATGAAGGTTGATTTATGGATCATCTGCAATTCTTAATGGTAATTCTTTGCACTCTGTGGTGTAACTATGGAAAGCTACAGATTCTAACACTATCAGTATCTTAATTATTTTACTTAACATTTGTTTACCGGGAAAGTCTGACTTGGAATGAAGCCAATTTTCAGCAGAGTCCCAGAGAGAAACATTCAAGATGCATGTCTTTGTAATGTGGGGGGAAACTGGAGTACCCAGAGGAAACCCACACAAAAACAGGGAGGACATGCAAACTCCATACAGAAGGTACCCCAGCTGAGAGTTGAACTGAAGAGCCTCTTGCTGTGAGGTGACAATGTTACCGCTGCACCACTGCACCATCTGTCTAGCATGGAATGTTGATAATATGGATATTTCTTAATTTATGTCTCCTAACAAAAATGTTAAAAAACATGTGTGTTACTGTTATGGATATGTCTTTGATGATACTTTTTAACAAAGGTGTTATCACTACTGGCATATTTATATCAAGGATCAATACTGTCTGCGACCTGGCTCCGGATCCTGAGGTTTGCCGATGCTTTCCATAAGTTCTTCAAATTGCTACTTGCTTTAGTATTAAAATACAAAATACAAGCGGCCTCCTGTGGCATGAATCTGTTGTCTTTGAGCCTCTCTACAGCATGTATTTATTATCAGGGGTTCTAATCCCACTCATGAACTATAAATATTTTACAAGTTATGTTGATTTTACAAATGTTTTGTATGAAAGCATTGTTGTTTCTTACAATATGTCACATTAGTATTTTTCATAGACAGTGTCATGAAGACATTTTCATTGTACAGGAATACATACTGTGTATGCTGACATATGCTGTTTGCAGAATCAAATGCATAAATGGGCTTACACAGAAATATTATCAAGTGAGTATCACTGTCTTGGTTAGCCATCCTAGGGATGACAACTTCTCCCCCCAGGAAAATAATATAGTAATTGATGGCAACATGGACGGAGACTTCTAGGCCATTCATGTGATACTGTTTGGAGAAACTAAATCTGGACAGACTTAACCAACATGATCAATGCAGTTAGCGGCCACAACTGCTCCTGTGAAGCCTCTAGATGATGCTGCCTGTACATGATCCTTTGTGCAGCCAACAGAATGGCACATTATGAGAGATCAAGGGATGTTACCAGAGGTGGACCACCGCTGACCCCCATGACATCACAATATTTCTGGCCTCACTTCATGAAGCAAGAGGGAAGCAATGTATTCCTGCTGGTGGGATTGAAGTCGGAGTTCCAGGATAAACATCTATGTCATTACAGGGCTGTGTATTGAGACAATCACTGCATATTGCTGTAACAAACATATTCATGTATTGTTCTTTATGATTTACAGCAGCAGTCTTGAGCTCTGCATATACATCCACACAAGGTGAGGATGATGAATGTAAGTCTAATGACATGTATTTATACAAGTGAAGTACAGACGGAGCAGTCCAAACATATATAATGCTGGTTACATTAATATTCACGTCTTTCTACTTTAGGATTAAACCAGGAAATTGCAGGTATGTGTCTCTGTACTGTTACTGTAAACACTACCTTGTTATTTCCTCAACTGCATTTCATGGCACTACTGTTTCCTGTCATATCGTTATTTCCCTATCATTGTACACTACATATCCATCCAGTAGAGGGCCAAGTCATGCATTTTCAAATGCAGACAAACCAGTTGTGTTACATAAAAATTGTCACAGCTTTCAACAAGTTGTAACTCTCGTGATACCTTACATTTATGTAAGTATTTGTCAGTACAGGCCCATCTGGTGTACAGTTGCAACACCTATCACATGAGTATTTGTAGCCCATGTTACTGTATTATATGTATGATGCTGTCAGTATTCTTTTTGCTAAATGCATAACTGTAGTGTCTTTCTCTTTACTTTCCCACTGCTGGATCCATAGTACAACTCACAACCTCTCCACAGCAGGAGAGGCATGCTATTAGCTGTTTCATACATATCACTGCTGCTAATCTTGTAGTTGACCTCCATTAATACCATGTCCTTCTTACCATTCCTAGGCCAGAATGCATCAAAATCATCAAGTGCACATACAAATGGTTTGTGTATAACACATTTTGTATGTTTTAACTGTGTTCACCTAATTCATGGTGTAAATGATGTGATCACTAATGTTGTTTTATTTGTACAGTAGTTGAAGTTCATCCCTCTTCAACTTTACCATCTTCCCATGAGTTGTTGTCAAGTGTGTGCTTTTTTTATTCATCACATATGTCATATATGTTGGTCATGTAAACAAATTGTATACTTCATGTGTGTAGATTCCATGAAACATGCATACAGTAGACCATATGTAAAAGCATTACTATTTGTAACATTGCAGTGAGATATATATGCCATATTTCTTTGATGATATCCATTACATGATGTAAGCACATTGTTCTGATCCATGTCTTTGTATCTTGTAGCACATCAATTTTCTGTATGATCCAGCTATCATGATGGTGTTCATGATGTGTCTCAGCATGGTTGTTGGCCCCTAGCACAGAGAGCCTTGAAAGGTTTGCAGAGTCCATCCATGAGTTTGACAGTGATGTTGCTATGCTGTAGCTTCAGTTGTTAAGTTCAGCTTGTCTAGCCATTCAGACAATGTTGGCACAGTGGATGCTGAACAGGGTAGGGCCATTGACCAACACACCCTAGCTGGGAGCCTTGTCGATGGCAATTCTACAAAATTACCAGAAAAAGGACATTCTAGTAGAGGTAGGTGAGAAGATATTGTGCATGACCAAGTGTCAGAGGATGTCCATCTTCTGCTGCATGGAAATGAATAGTCACGTCATTGGCATTGTTCAGACATCTGTGCACGTGCCTATGGCACAGATCATATGGCACAGCAGCTATGTGTCATGTAAGAAGGACAAGAGTGCAGACATGGTGAGTTCATGGCTGCATTTTTCACTCAGAATGAGAGTGCTAGTTCTGGCATGGTTGGTGGAAACCCTAGCCTCTACTGTACTGCAACAGTGCCATACTACCAGCAGGGCTTTGTGCTCCCTGACTGTGCTCAACAGATTGCAACCAGGGACAGGCAGATTACCTGCCCTGAGAACCACCATTGGCCATTGAGTATCACTGTCTGTGGTGCAACCTGCACAGAGTTCAACTCCTGGCCCATCTGCTGTGGTCCCAACAGTCACATAGCCTTCAACCCGCAGTCATGCTCTTTCATCTCAACATGGTGGTGTAACCTCATCCATCTCCTCTGTGGTGCAACCAGGGTAACATGTGCCTGTATATGGATGGGCCAGAGTGGAGTGTGGTATAAGACTGCATTAGTGTGTGTCTAACAGTGTAGTACACATAGATGGCCCATATTATTGTATTACTACTGTACTGTGATATTTGCTTTCTGATATTAAAATTTCTGCATTATGCCCTGCATAGTTTCACTTTTTCATGCTGTTATATTATTTATATTGTAGAGATATGTATGTGTGTCCCTTATTGTTTTCCACACATTGATACAACTATTTGTGTGTGTATGCATAGGTGTGTCAGTTGTGCCCTGAGCTAATGATCCCTGTTGTGGCACATTTGCATATGTTCATGTTGAAATATGCTATGATTATGATGCTATGTCTGATACTCAGTGTGTACATCTAGCGAGGACTTGCCTTTAAATGCTATCTGTGTTGCTGTGGTGGGGTAACACCTGAACATCAGTGCTCAATCTGAGTGCTCATGCACTTGTGGCTTGTCATGACTCAAAGATGTGTGCCAGACACTCCTGTGTTGCCTAGGCCTGTACTTTTGGTCATACCCTACATTGCCTGCATCTGTGACTTCTGTCCCCTATGTCTTTCTGCTCATCCTCTGATACCTATGTGATGCCTTCTTCAAACATTTGTGGTTCTAGGGGTAGTTCACTCATCCCTGCAGCTGGAAGACTGCTATGTGTTCTGGTTATCATGTTGTGCAGCATGACATACACAGCTATCATCTGTACTGCCTTTTCAGGTGTGCATTGAAGCTCACCCCCAATCAGACATCTGAACTGAGCTTTCAGTACACCCACCTCACATATTATGGTGTTTCTAGTTGTTATTTGTGCTGTATTGCAGGGCCCTGTGCAGGGCTGGATAGTTCATGGCACTGGATCATTAACCACGGCTCAAGTGGATAATCACAGTCACCTGCCGTGGGGAATAAAACCCCTTTTGGTCAGAATGGATATTGTTGGGAGGGGTTTCCCTAACTTTCATCTTAGCTGCGTTTCTGTACTTACCCAATAGCAGTTCCTCAGATATTTTACCTTGCTGGAATGCAGCCCACAGTCCACTTTCCCTCTAAGTGGTGACATCATGGACATTTCCCATTTGTACTGCCATGATGTTTGTTATGTTGCCATCTGTTACACACACAACTTGGCAGTTCATGGATGGTCATCCCTTTCTGTTTATGTATTGCTCTCCTTCAGGATGTACTGGTGTCTTGATAGATATGTGTGCAATCTATTGCATCAAGTACATGTGGAAAGTTTGCAATCCTGTAAACCTGGTGCCGATGCATTGCAGTTCTCTGCTCCATGGAGACAGAAGGAAATTGTATGTACACTTTGCTGCACATTGCTTCCTGGAATTTTGCCAGAATATGACTGACAGCTGTCTGTGATACTCCCACAGCATCCCTCATGAGTCTTTGGAATGTCCCAGCTGCAAGATACACCTTTGTTTCAAGTGGGATGGAATTTTCTTCCAGAGTCTGCAGAGCCATGTGTGGGGCACACATGTTGCAGACAGTCTGCACCAGTTGTCTGTCTATACAGCATCTGGTAACTATTTGCTGGTCTCACAACCAATTTAGTTGCAACCTTGCCCTCACTCTAGCTGTCTTTCTTCAAGGGTGCACATCCATGCCTCATTTATGGCTTGTATCACTGCAGTGTTTTACAGTACATTAACAGCAGGTTACATTTTTATATATTTTTTGATGTTTTACTATGTATTTCACTGTAATCTATTGAATTCACTCGAATCCCTTGGGGTCCATAAAGCTTCCACTGAGTATTTCAGAAACAGAGTCGCTGTGGGTATTTGTCACATTTGTGTCACATTGTGCGCACACAATGTGATTTGAAATCTGATTGGTGTGCACAGAATCCCTAATTATACTATGCTGAATACTTGAGTACTCAGTCTTCCTTCAGCATGTCTTCTGAAATTGCATCTGCACCAGCTGCACCGAAGTTTTCTTCAGTGTACTGCATTTTCAGTACATAGCTTCCACAAACTTTACTGAGTCTGGTCATATGTATTGTTTAACTTCCAAAGGCATTGGAAATATCATGGCAGTTGATTTATTTAAGTTTATTTCTAATTGTATTTTGGTCAAGTACCATAATATAGAAGTTAAGGTGTAATAGAGTTTGTCAGAATTCAGAAAAAAATGTCATCTCTATTGATGCCTAGGTTTAGCTGGGGAACCTCTATAATTTTATTTTATTTTATTTTACATTTGTTGACAGGGATAGTCCAATTGGATATATGTCCATTTTCAGCGGAGGCTCGGGGAGAAAAGTTTCAGTAGTACATATAGATAACCATTCAACAATAGTAGTAAAGCATACAGAGTGTAGACAGTAATTCTATCATAAAGGACAAAAAAGATTTGCAGTCTAATATTGTTGCATACTAGCAAGGATACAGACATTCAGTTATAAGGGAAGCTAATTATTGCATACTGAATTATTTAGAATAGCATAGTGGAGAAGGAATTAGTTAGAGTTGGAACAGGGACATAGCCAGTGTAATGTAAAGTACCATTTGAGACTTTTTTGAATAGAGTTAGCGATGGTTCTAAAGTAAGTTCATCTGAAAGTGAATTCCAAGTTTTGCTAAATTTTGCCAAATTTTCCACATTTTTCATAAATCAGAACCAGAACAGTGTACATCCAGTACAGGATCCTGTAGGACAGATCAGTGGGAGGTATCTGTGTCTGACACTGAGAATTTTATGCATTGCAAACCATGAAGGTCATTCCAGTTGAACAGCTATTTAAACAGGAGATACTTGAAGTTTAGGTTTTCTAATCTGTAAAGGAGTAGTGCCTGGTTTTACACTTTCAAATGTATGAGTCATACAAAAAAGATAGTAAGACTGCAAGAAGACCATTATTAATTTTATTGTAAAGCTGTCATTGTGCTCATTTCTTGTTACAAAACTGGTACTGCAAGCCCAGCTTCATGGCACAAAGGGATGAGTCCCAGATATCTAGTGTTTAAATAAAGGCCATTGCCTCCTCGCCCATCCAGCAGAGAGTGAGGTGACACCGGTTCAATTTTTGGGAATACCTAGGTGAAGCACTATCTGTTCCACCATTGGAGACTGGGGCTGCTTAGCCTTTACTGCCCAGTGATGCAAAACATTAAGCCAAAGAAGTCATGTCTGAATGCATGCATGCATGCTTCTCACCATAAGCAGCATGTAGTGGAGTTTAATTGAGTAGCCATAGTGATTAGGGACTAACGAGGAAGAGATGAGAGTCTGCTGAGTCTAGCAGGCTGGTCCACTACCTTGCTACTTGTATTTGTGGCTCTCCAGGGAATGAGTGAGTTGATAAAGCTATTCAGCCAGGGAAGGAATGGATTGTTGGACTCCCACCCATCCTGGATAACACCAGGGCCCATCCATGAGCGTAAAATGAATGAGCCAGTAGGGGGAACAAAGAGAAACCTTTGGATAAGAAGCATGACATATGGAAAGTTTTTGATGAGAGTTTCATTGTAGGTTATACTTAATTTACATGTTCCAAAATGTGTTTATATATTAGCTTTTTGGTCATTTTATTGTCAGGAATCCAGGTTATTAATTAGTCTGACGTCTTGAACTTTAGATGATGAGTCAGCCATATGAATCAAAAGTATTAATGCATGATTAAACACTCCAGTGGCACAGAGAGATGCAACCTTAACTACAGTCCTACTGACCTGGGTTCAATTAGTGTCTCGGATGACAGAAAATATGGTAGAGGGAGGATGGAGCATCTTATGGGAGAGGGAGGTAAGTGTACAGGCAAACAAAGTTGGTGGATCTTTCTAGCAGAGGCTTGGAGACCATCTGTGATGTGCTACAGCCAAAGGACAAGGCAGCATGCCAGTTTCATCTCCCTGAAGAACTAGTCATAGGATCATAGGATCATAGGAGATTATTGCGGTATCAACCTGGAGGTCATTTTAAGCCTAGCCATTTCAAATGTAATACTATAGAAATGCTAGTCAATACCCAAAAATGCATTTAGTGGTGACTAAATCAGCACATTCTGGTGATTCCATGACCCTGTGAAGGTTCTCAGGGCTCACACTTTTGAGAAAGGAGTAGCTTGGGGAAGGCATAAAGTGAAAACCCCCAAACTGGATATTAGGCAGCTTGCCTCCATGATGCCCAAAGGTTCCTCACTGACATTATCAAAAAAGTCTGTATTAGTCTTTTGGTAAATTGGAGTTGCTGGTGGATATAGGGAAGGGCATAGGGCACTCAGATGGCTATCAAAATGAAGGAAAGGGTGAAAAAAGGAACAAAAAAGAATGGCTGCATGTTTGAATGGCAATGAATCAATGCCAGTAGTGAGAAATAAAACTGAAAAAGTGAATAAATATTTGTCTAATACAAGAGATACCACTATTAAAACTGCTGGATGGACCTTACTTATAATGTCTCCAGACTTGTCCAAATTTTCTAATACTGAACATAATCGTTTTGATGTTATTTGTTTAATCTAGATAGTAGTAGACATTTGATCCATGGTGTGCTATTCATTTGAGGGGATGATTGAGCTAGAAGTTTACTGCATGGTTGCCAGATTTGGTGCTACTAAAAAAAAAAAAAGATACATTTCATGTAGACCTATATTAGCACTAGTTTCTTCCCAGTTTTTCCAAGACTTAATACATTAACTCATGAATGTTTTTATTTCAGTAGTAACTCACTGACAAGTTTGGCATGTTCATTTCATATGGCTCTATTGGAAAAGGATGACCTGAATTAAAACTAGACAACCATTGAGATATGTATAGGCATGGTCTAAATGATTGCTGTGAATAGTGTTGTTCAATCCATGTAGATTATTAGCATAGTGTAGAGTAGCTGATTTTGATTTTAAAACTTATCATCTATGATTATATTTGAGGACTCAATAGCTTTGAAGGAAAATATGGAAATTATAGGGTAGTGGTCACCTTGAGTGTAGGGGGTTATGCAAATGTTGTGATAGTGGTGTGCAATGTTACTTATTATAAGATTTAATGTCACATTGTCTGTTACGTTGTTTTTTGATTAGAAGAAGTACTCCCTTACCTGTTCTGAGCCCTGGTCTACTGTCTGTATGGAAGCGGCAGATATGCTGAATAAAAGTGGATGGACACTGATCACCTTTTTTCAATATTTCAGTTAAACCTAGCCTATGTTATTGATCTGTAAGAAACCATGTTTCAAGTGTTGTCTATTTATTGCTATTGCTATCAATATTGAGCAGACCTATTTTAATTGTTTGCTATGGTATACACCACTGGTTGAGGTAAAGGGAGTGGCTGTCCTAGAATCAAGCTGTTTGGAGGCACTATCTGCAATTATCAGTGGTGCAAGACGCCTTTATTGGCACTGATTTATGAAGCAAAGAGGAAACCATGGCTTCACAGTCCAAAAATATTACTTCATCCAGTCTCAGCTGCAAACAGCTAAACATCTGAAGCACATTTGTAGCAAGTAGCTTCCACAGTTTCAGAGCAGAAGAGCTTTTATTTTATTTTATTTTATTTCATTAAGATGGGTGCCAGTTCAGATGACCTAACTATGCTATTTGATAGTATAAAATACATTCCAAATGAAATATTACTTTGTTCTCAGCACTTGGTAAGGCTGTTATTTCTTAACAGAAAATAGTTTACAGCAAAGGTTTTACTCTTAATCCCACCAAATGGTAAGACTATCGTTTATTAGTAGAAAACAATTTGCATGGAAAGTGCTGCCTTACTGCCACTAAGACCAAGATGCGTTATGTCAGTTAAAGACTGAAAGAGTGGACACTCATATTAGCAAATGCTTTTTTCTGTAGTAAAAAAGTAGCTGGAATCCTTTATCTTCGACACTTACAACAATGCCAGTGTTCTCAATTCCAGGTGCCAAAATGCAAGAAATATAAATTTTTAGAATGGTAATATTCTTTCCAGTTCCAGATTAAAAAATCATTGTAGTCTTGGGGATTAACAGTGCTGTGAGGAAAGCTATTAAACACTGTTAAGTTAAAGCAACTGAGTAGATAACACTTTGCCCTTGTGCTGCTTTTATCTCTATTCTGTTAGCAAGATGAGAAGGAATTACTGTCTGAGCTAACATTAAGCTATTATCTAGCTTGTCTGAGGGCTAATGCTTTCAGCTCGGCAGACTGTAATATCAAATGATTGCATGATACATAGTTACACAGAAGATGGTCATGTACAGGCAATGCTTTCATCCTAGTCTTAAAAAGATATATGGCATAGGGATCAAGTTTAACAAAAGTGGAAGAATGCTGCTGTATTTCATGAAAATTTGACAAAAGAAGGATCATCATCCCCACTGTGGTGGAAATCTTCCTTATGTGGGCAACACCTTCCCAAAATTGTTTGTCTTCATTCATCTTTTGGTACATGATTGATGAATAGGTAAATATTCCTTTAAGTTAGATGATGGAGTTCAGCTGATGGGAGAAATCCTTATTACTGAGCAGCAAACCTTCAAAGAGTGCAAGGCCTCCTTATTTTCCAATGGAATTAATATAATTCTCTATATCTGGAAGCCATTGAGAAAAGGCAGTTTTACTTTTCTACTGTTCTATTGTAGATAATTCATAAGAGTTGTCAAAGCCTCATTTACACAGTGTAACACTACTATATGTACCCAGTTTTAACCTACTGAACTGATAAATTGCTGAACAATATGCCTCAGGGAACGCAAAGTGCAGTAAAATGTAATATATATAATAAACCTCTGCTATGTCACTTACAAGCAGCTAATTTAGCTTCAATAAACCAGCACATATTCTAAGCATGCATGACTTAGTAATACATCAAAGGGACTCACAGAATTAACATACAGGATAATTAAAAGAATTACTGCTTTGCAGACATGAGTGACTGCATGAAATCATACAGAAAATCAGTAGGTATGTATCATGTAGTGTACAACAAGTAATTAGTAACTGAATATGCAAATGGTGTTACTGAATATAGATGCACATAGCAAATTAAACAGAATTAAAATACTGCACTACATTCAACAAGGAATTAAACTGCACAATAAAAAATATTGCCTAAAATAAATTAACAACTGACAATCCGTGTATGTGTGTGTGTGTGTGTGTGTGTGTGTGTGTGTGTGTGTGTGTGTGTGTGTGTGTGTGTGTTATTAAATACCATGATACAGATAAAATAAAAAAGTAACAGCAAATAATCGCACAGTATTTTTAAAATTGTTTTTGCACAAAGAGCACTGAAGAGAAATGATAGTTACAGTACTCTGAATCATCTGTGTCTGTCTGGGAGATTCCTTTCCCAACTCATTCCAAGTGGGAAGGAGTGTATTGGGATCACATGGAACAGACATAGAAATATACCTGTGGATTGCAGGAGGAAAATTATACCTATTGCTTAAAGTATCACTGCAGAGTTGTGTAAGATGGCATTAAAGTGTTAGGAACAATCAGGTAAGAACACTGAATGTATACAATGTGGAAAGTTAACCAGTCTGATTTAGAAAGGAGTGACACAATGCAGTTACCTTTTCTAAGAAGGTTCCTGAGTCATGCCATACCTTTTTCAGTTTGTAGAGCACCCAACATGGAGGCCTCCACATGGAGAGTAGTCTCGTTTGTAAAGCTGTATGCTAATTAGGCAAGCTGGAAGGGAGACTAATGCTAATTAGCCACATGCACTTCCCTGGAGATATCCAAAGCATTTGCATGGCTGAGCGATTCTCTACTCTATGAAACCATCATGACAGAGCAACTCTAATCACCAAGCCTAGGTAATCTTAAATAATCAGATGAACTGTTCATAGTATTTAGCTAACTTTATTAGAAAAAAAAAAGTAAGGCAGATGAGCATTGTTTCGCCTTGCATTTTTTCCTAATAAAGTTGCCTAAATACTAAGAACAGTTCATCTGATTATTTAAGAGTGCCTACGCTTGGTGATTAGAGTTGCTCTGTCACAATGGATTTCAAAGTTTAGACCTGGTGTTTTACACAGGTGTTCAGAGCAGGCTCCACAATCAACACTATCTCAAGTGTTCCTAATGATTCTTCACCTAGGAAGAAAAAGTGGCCACTGTCTATACACAGTGGTTGCCCATTCAGTCCTCTGGTAGTACCCTTTGTGCAGGTATGATTAGTAAATCTTATTAAGACTAGGTCGAAAGCACTGATTATACATGTCCAGCTTCTGCGTAACACCACAATCTGCTGTGCTGAAAGCATTATTCTCATATAACAATATGACAAAAAGGCCAGTAAAAATATAAAAATCACCAGCTTGCACTTTATTAACAAGAACATCTCAAGACTTGAGACGTTCTTGTTTTTAATAGCTTCCTTCCTAGCATGGTCAGCTTCTATGACTACAAGGATTTGTAACTGGAAGGAATAATTTCATTCTAAAAATGTATGTTTCTTGCATTTTGGCCTGTAGACGTGGGGCTGAAGTGTTAGTGGGTGTGTGTGTGTGTGTGTGTGTGTGTGTGTGTGTGTGTGTGTGTGTGTGTGTGTGTGTGTGTGTGTAGGATGTGTCTGTGCATGTCTTTTGGGGCATGAATGAGGCTGCATGAATCTGTGTGTATGTATGTTTCTGAGTTTGTTAGTGTGTGTCTACCTAGACAGTCACAGTAGTGGGGGGGGGGGGTTAGGTATGGAATCAAGAGTCAGTAAGTGTGTGTGTGTGTGTGTGTGTGTGTGTTTGTGTGTGTGTGTGTGTGTGTGTGTGTGTGTGTGTGTGTGTGTGTGTGTGTGTGTGTGTGTGTGTGTGTGTGTGTGTGTGTGTGTGTGTGTGTGTGCGCAGTGGGTCCCTTTGCTTGGGTTGCTAGGAAGAACACTAGTACATTCAGGTCTGAATGCTAGTGTGCGATTCATAGACATGGTAATAAGCTGCTAATTAGGTCTTTCTCATTGCAGCCAAACATCTATCTGAATCACATTTTCTAGTTGTTGTACTAGCTGACCAATCTGCATTGGGCAATTTTGTATGAGCAATGAGGATTTTAGTTACTCCTGGGAACGTATATTTTGCTGAGTGAAGGTGCATGGTTACTATCTCTTAGGTTCATAGGTTCACAGCTGTATACTAAGCTAAAAATCACTAGGGTCTTTATAAGCCTATCCAATCATCCCAATTGTATCCTAAAAGTTTATGTGCTTTACAGATTAAAATCCAGGTTTCTATCCACATGTGTACCTGAGTCCCTGACTGAAGGTTCTGCTCTGAGGAGTGTGCTATTAATGACATAATTCCTTAAGATGACTGATTCCCAGTTGGCATAATGGTTTATATATTTGCTTCCCAGGTACAAGGTTTGAACCTGACCTCTGACTAATGCCTGTTTTGGGGTTTGCATGAATTCTGGTGAGGGAGAAGCTTCAGAAGACAGTCATCAGAATTAGTGAGAGACTTATGGCAATCAGACTTCAGCCTAAATATAGGGCAATATTAATAATCTCAGCCTACGCCCCACAGCAAAGTTGTGATAGTGAGGAAAAGAGTACGTACAGACAGCAGTTTTTGGACCTACTGGATGGGTGACTTGAGTGCACATATTGGGCTAGACAGAACTCATATAAGAACAGGCCAGATCCATGTGGATGGTGCAAAAGGAATAAAGAAGGAGACATTATTCTGGATTTCTCTCTGGCAAATGACTTAATAGTATCCAATACATGGTACAGTCACAAGATCATATGCAAGACTGGTCAACAGGCAACTAAGGTAGACTTCCTCCAAATGGTACTGGGTAGAATCAAGCCATCCCCAGTGAGACAGTTGGCCTGCAGCATGGTTGCCATAATTAGCAGAAGGCACTAAGGTCATCAGAGAGACCAGGCTAAAGACCTGGAAGCTGACTGGAGTGAAATAGTAACTGAGGCTGCAGTTTCCCTTTACTAAAATTTCTATGCTGACCACTCTTGAATTGTGGTCACCTAGACCCCAGCATCGTCCACTGAACAAACTAGGGAAATAGTAACTGAGACTGCAGTGTATGTACCTTTGTATGATATTGCAGCATTTCATGCATTTTACTCTGTATCTTGTATTAGCTTTGTTAAATGGCACGTACACAGCTAAGGCTTCCTGCTGAGGCATCTTGTCCCTCTAGCTTTCCCTACTAATGCCTTTGCCCTATGCTATTGTATTCTTTTTCTTTTTTCTTAAAAGAATACTCACCAAATGAAACAAAGTCTCGGTCTATGTCCATAAGGCAGTTTCTGAAATGAAAGATCCTCCCTGCAGTCATAACAGAGGCACTACATGTCTGATAACAAAGACATTCTGTGCAGATAAACTGACCTTAGCAAAATCACTAATCTAGACCAATCAAATGTTTTTCTTTGTTAGAGCGTGGTTTCTGTCTCATGGTTCAACCTGCCCACTACCCCCTCCCTTACGCTGCCCCCATTTCCTACTCACCCCCACTATCCCTACATTTATACCTAACCACTCCACCAACTTAGCCTACACCAATCACTCTCTAGCAAAGTCCTTCTCATCAATCAATCCCCTAGTTCCCCGGCCCATACATCCCTCCCACTAACAGGACACACCCACAATATCTCCAGCTAATTACCATGCATACAGTCAGTCTCACCATTCTCTTTTTCCTAGTACTAACCCACTACCTTATCTCCTACAAAACCATACTTATTGCTACCATTACGACCCCATCAAAGCATGCCTCCTCTCACTCATCTCTCGTCCATCACTACAGTCTACACAGATCCCCAAGTAGTCGGCACCATATTACTCTCCCATCTCCTTCCAGTATACTCCCCCCAACCTCTACCAAATCACTTACTACAAATAAGTACATTACCATTCTAACCAAATTGTTCAAACTCTTACGTCATATTAGACATCAACTGATCCTAGCTGGAGACATACACCCCAACCCAGGTCCAAACCCTTGCACAAATAATCCTACTATCCCTTCCCTCTTACCCAACCAATCTTTCTTCTCTAGACCAAAAAAATAGCCTTCTACTACTAAGCTTAAACATCAAAAGTATAAACAACAAAGTTCACCTACTTTATGCTTTAATATCCACCTATTCTCCTGCTCTACTATGCCTATCTGAAACATGGTTAAAACCTACAACACTCGACAGCGAATACCTCCCACCTGGGTACAATGTATTACGCAATGATAGATTATCCAAAAAAGGGGGTGGGGTAGCATTACTTTTCAAAAACAACCTGAAAGTAGGAACTACTGATCCTCCTATCCCTCCGCTCAGTAGTTCTGAACTTCTTCTAGCCAAACTCAAGCTTAGTGACAAAAAAATCAATCAATATTATCACTAGCTATATATTTCTTGGCAACAATATTCCCTCCCTAGAAGCCCTTCTACATTGGGTTAATCAAAATCTACCCCAAGAAAAACAATCATCATAGGTGATTTTAATATAGACTATCACACATGTTGAACTATTAACCTCACCAATCATATTAATCTCTATAGCTTCTCCCAAGTCATTCACTCTAGCACTAGGCTAGGAAACAATAAAACCAAAGAAAGTCTCTTAGATTTGATCTTGATAAACAAAACCAGTGTTCCATACCAAGCAGGTGTCCTATCAGACACCCTCAGTGACCCCCAACCCACCGTCCTACTAAAATACAAAACCCATACCAACTCTACCCCACTAATTCAAACTACCCGGAACAAACATAATGTTGAACCAAACAAATTCAAACTTGAACTAAAATACCAAAATTGGAACATACTAAAGGAAGTTCCCCTAGATGAAGCTGTTAATCAATTCAACAGCAATTTCCTAAAAATCCTAAATGCCCATGCCCCACCTTGGACCAGAAAACTCAAAATGAATAAAGCTCCCTGGCTCACCAAAGAGAATAAAAATAAGACAGCACAAAGAAACAGACCCTGGCATCACTGGAGAGCCACAGAAACAACAGCAACTAGAGAACAGTTCCAAAAACATAGAAATGAAACAAAAACAAACTGTTCTCCTGGACAAAAATAATTATTTCCTACGTTTGCAAAATAGGCAGCAACACAATCCCAAAAAACTCTGAGAAGGCATATATAAACTAATTTTTCCTGGTAACCCCACCACCCCACCACCAACTTCCACAAGTAAAATCACAGATATACCTGACTCGTTCAATAAATACTTCATAGAAACCATCTCCAAGTTGTTCAACAACAGCCCACTACTACTACTGCTACTACTACTACTACTACTACTAATAGTACTACTACTACTACTACTGCTACTACTGCTACTACTACTACTACTACTACTACTACTACTGCTACTACTACTACTACTACTACTGCTAATAGTACTACTACTACTACTACTACTACTACTACTACTACTACTACTACTACTACTACTACTACTGCTACTGCTGCTACTACTACTACTACTGCTACTACTACTACTACTGCTACTACTACTGCTACTACTACTACTACTACTACTACTACTACTACTACTGCTACTACTACTACTACTACTACTACTGCTACTACTACTACTACTACTACTACTACTGCTGCTACTGCTACTACTACTACTACTACTACTACTACCACCAATATCCCCAAACCTGCAGTCGGTCCCAAAACTACCTTCCAATTTCAACCCATCCCCAATCAATTATGTCAAAAAATTACTAACTAAACTTAAATCTACTACCCTAGCAGCTGTTGGTATCCCTGCAAAATACCTCCAGTTGGCTGCTAATAAGATCACCTACCCAATCTCTATTCTGCTTAACAGATCCATACCAGAAAGCACCATCCCATCTACCTGGAAAACTTCCTAGATCATCCCTTTACATAAAGGCAGTACATCCACTGACATCACCAACTATCTCCCTATTGCCATCCTGTCCCCACTAGCAGAAATTCTTGAAAAATGTATACACCACCAACGTATGCCATACATACTTAATAACCAACTACTCTGTCCTACCCAGCATGGATTCTGACCTGCCCACAGTACGTCCACAGACCTTCTCTGCTTTACAAACCTCATCAAGCAAAACAGACTCTTAGGTAAACTAACATCTGCCATATTCTTGGACCTGTCAAATGCCTTCAGTATTGTCAACCATCCCAAACTGCTCCACTCCCTCACTAACATTGGCCTTAGTAATCACAAATTAGCCTGGTTCCAGAACTATCTACAAGGTAGGCAACAAGCAGTTCGATGGGACAACAGTCTATCCTCACTGCTACCTATTACAACTGGAGTCCCA
This sequence comes from Protopterus annectens, assembly GCF_019279795.1. Classification (NCBI taxonomy): domain Eukaryota; kingdom Metazoa; phylum Chordata; order Ceratodontiformes; family Protopteridae; genus Protopterus; species Protopterus annectens. Next base: position 224,535,690 of record NC_056730.1, on the reverse strand, counting down.
CAAGGGTCCATTTTAGATCACCTTCTACTCTTCATCTTCATTAATGATCTCCACAGCATCTTCCAAGATGCAACTATTTGACATTATGCTGATGACTCAACATTAGTCTGCTCAGCCAATAACCCCCATGAACTCCTCTCCATCACCTAAAAAGCCTTCCAAACTACTGAAAACTGGTTTCTTAACAAAAACCTTTTTTACTTAATCCCAAAAAGACCAGACTGTTGCTATTTAAACCAATCAAATCCACTCAATTGCCCAACTCATTCAATATTGTGTCCAGAGATGGGACAATCATCTCTCCAGACACACATACTAAACTGCTAGGAGTGACCATCTGCATATAAACCAAACTATTAAAAACATCTGCAAAAAACTGAGCAATCTTTATAAAAATAAACCATTTCTAACTAAACCTGCTAGAATAAGCATAGCTCAAACCCACCTCCTCTCCCCACAATTATACACTACTCCTATCTTCAACAATCTACCCAAACTGAACTGGCCAAGCTCAATATCTGCTACAATCAAATTGCCAGATTTGTTACCAGTGTCCCCTACCATGCCCACCACTGTCAGTCACTACATCAGCTTAATTGGCTTGAATTCCCAAATCCCCTCTCATTCCACCAGGTCTCTTTAGCTCATAAATTGTTATTACTCACTGAAAAAACACCAGCACTATGTAATCTACTTAAACTGCAAGCCAATCCCAGACAACTTTGCTCTAATGATAAAAGACTAATCAAGGTGATCAAAACCAATAACTCAGCTGGTGACATCCTATTCCCCAACTACATAGGTAAAATCTGGAACTCATTACCCTCTGCCATTCTCTCTGCCAACTCAATGGTTGTATCAAAAACCTACTAAAAGAACACCTAATACTCACATGGAAATGCCCTCACTACTTTCCAGGTTGACACCCTGTTATACTAACCCTCCCACCCACTATCTTGTTTCCTTTCACTTCTATCCCTTGTAGATAAAGCATTATCTCCCTCTGAGGTGCGTCACCTCCAAACACCTTCCTCAACAATCCCTGAGTTAACACATACTATCCCAAACCCAGTCAATACCCACAAAACAAATCTTAACACTCTCTTTCAGCCCCTTGTTTCTTATATTTGTCTTAAGTAATTTTATCTCTAGAATCCTGCACATTCTATGTACTATCCTACTTCAAACTTTAAAACTATACGATTTTTGATATATCTTGCTAATACCAAATATTATTGTACTATGAAACTGTAAACCTATGCAATCTTCTAAAATAATGTATTTTCCTAAGAAAATTTGCTTGGTATATATTAATATCTTACTTGTATGTTATTATTCTGTGGAGCTTTGCTCCCCTGGCCTCTGCTGAAAATGGACATGTATCCATTTGGAATCTCCTGGTCAACAAATGTAAAATCAATCAATCAATCAATCAATCAATCAATCAATCAATCAATCAGTAAAGGAATATGTAGCACCCCCAAGAAGAAGAGGAAATAGGTGGAAATGAAGAGGAATGCCAGCACTTCAAAACAGCATGTGTGAGGACTACACATATGTGTCTGAGTCACATATTGAAATAAGATACATAAAGAAAGCTGAGGTGGAATTCAGAAGTCCAGGAAGTCATCAAAAGAAAGAAGGAGTGCAAGAAAAAGTGAGAGATAAGAAAGACAGACTGGCTATGAATGAATACTGTTTGAATGACAGACAGAGGAGTTGCAATAGCAAAGAAGAGGCATATGTAAGCCAGTAGATGGAACAAAGAAACTCCATTAGGCTTCAAAGCAAAGACAGAAAAATAAAGTAGTCAGATACCTTTCATATAGATGCCAGCAACAACCTGCTATCAACAGGACATCAAAGGCAAATGGGAGAGGTACTTCCAGCTTGTGATTGAAGAAAATCCATTGGGGAATATGGGTGAAATGGTTACTCGTAGCTCTGTGGAGAGAAAGGTGTTAGTGCTGGTGTTCAGGAACAAAGGGGGCATTCTCAAGTGTGAGCAGTGCAGAGGTATCAAACTCCTGTCAAATTATATGAAAGTCCTGGAGAGAGTGACTGATAAATAAATATGCAGAGTAGTTGAAAAATAAATGGGAGATTAGTAGTTTGGATGCAGATCAGGATGCGGCACTGATGTTTGCAGTTAGATAAGTAGGTGAGAAGAAATTAGAAATGAGGAAAGAGTCCAGCTAGACATTCATAGACTTGGGGAAAAAACATATGGCAAGCTCCTGAGAAAGCTGCTTGGGACAGTTCTGTGGTGGTTTGAAGTCCCAGGAACACTATTAGAATTAGTGAAATGCACACAGACCAAATGACTCAAGTATGAACAGTGTTCAGTCTGACAGAGTGATTCCCAGTGTAAGTAGGTATGCAACAGGGTTCAGCTCCGAACCCACTGCTGTTTATACTAGTGATGGACTACATTAGCAAACAGGTCAGAAGGGACAGATCAACAAAGGTGCTGTATGCACATGATGTGGCATTACAGGCAAGAACATTAGTAAAGGGCAGAGAAATGGAATGCAAAACTGAAGCCACATATATGAAATGTCATACAGATAAGACAATTTTAATGGCAGCAAATAGTGGATTCCAGGAGAAGCTGAGAATTGAGAAAGAAAGGAAAATACTGGAACAGGTTAATACTTCAAGTATCTGGGGGATGGTTGAAGAGAAGGGAAGTCTGAATGAGGAGGTCAAACCTAGAATCAGTGGAGCTGCATCCAAGGTAGTGTGTGACAGAAAAATGTCAAAGAAGCTGAAAAGTAAGCTGTATAAAACAGTGTTGTGATTAATAGTACTGTATGGTACTGAAACCTGGCCAGTAAAACAGAGCAGTTGAGGGAGCTGCTGGTGATGGAGATGAGGTACTTGTGATGGGTGGTAGGATGTACAGTGTAGGTCAGACAAGGAAATAAGGACATAAGAGCAGATGCCAAAGTAGCTGCAGTTGCAGAAAATCTCAAATTGAACAGATTACAGTGGTTCAGGCACATGTGCAGGAAAGCAGAAGACAACCTGGTGAAGAAGATTTTGGACAGAGAGGAAGAAGGCAAGAGGAAACAAGGGCATCCATTAAGGAGTGAATGGATTGTGTGAGAGAAAACCTGTGACTGTCAGGCAGGATAGTGGCATTGAATAGAAAGAGAAGGTAACAGATGACACGACACTCAACCCCATGTAAAAAAAAAAACAATGGGGGAAAGGAGGTTGATGATGATGAAGATGATGGGTGACTTCCCAAGGGTATTATTATACATTTCTTAGCAACAAGTTTAAGTATGACACCAGTCATTTGTCTGCACTAGTCCTTCCTGTAGAATGTCAGTGACTTGAAAGTTTAGTGTGATTTCTAATTTGCAATTATTAGCATACTTTGTCAGTCAGAGGCCCTTGACATTGGTATATGCCAAAAAGGAGTGGCCCCAGGACAGAGCCCTGAGGGACTCTACTTGTGACCAACCTCTTAGTGGAAGTGTGAGAAAGAGAAACTTTCCTGTGACTGACAAAGGTTGTTTCAAAAACTAAGCAAAAGGTCTGTATAGAAACTGAAACACACCACCACAGGCTACTAAAAAATACACTCTTCAGAATACAATAACAACTTTAATTATTCAGACTTAAATGAGACATAAAACAATAAAAGAAAGCCCCTGTTGATTTATATATAAGCACTTTTGACTAAAAGCCTTCCTCAGATCATAAAGAATCCAGTTCCACAGGGCTAAGGTAATTGAATGAAACACCAATCATGTGTCTAAATCCAAGCCAACACCTTTTTTTCCAATGAATGAGTTCACAGCCAATCAGAGACCTTGAAGGAAACACACCTCCAAGTTGCCAAAGACAATTTCCTTGAAGAAACAGCACATACCAGGCTAAGGCAGTCTTGTCAACATTAATCAATGTTGGTGTTACTTCATTTCTTTCTTTCTTCCGTAGTAAATACTTAGGGTTTATATAACTACTTTTGGCTTGTATAAATAGCATTAGTCTTTTTCGAATGAAACTTAACAAAATATCTTGTGGTTCTAATTCCATTACTGAGACAGTCATTAATTCATTTCTCTTGGTTCAAACTGTCAAGCAAAGTAAAGAACATAAATACATAGTGGAAATTGACTTATTGTGCTGATAAGAACAAACTTCATGGGGTTACTGGTTCGGCACCTGGTATTCACAGACGGTCTCCCTTCCAAGTATTAACCAGACTCAACCCTACTTAGCTTCTGAGACCAGACAAGATTTTTTTGTGGAGGTGTTGTCCCCTAACCTAACTTCCTGGGTCCTATCTGAGAGCAAACTGGTAATCCAGCATATAACATAGGGGAGATTATATCTATATTCATGATTTTGTTCGCAATGCATGAGTGGGGCATTGTAATAAATGCCTTAACCAAGTCAAGGTAGGCAGTATGCACTTTGTCCTCATCAATTGCCTTAGTGACCTTCTCAAAGAAGTCTACCACACTCAGTAAACATGATCTGCCCTTGACAAAACCAAACTAGTTAGATCCAGTGTTTGAAGGTTTTTTATGCCCTTATTAATCATTTATATGACAATCCTTTTTATGGCTTTGCATGTGAGACTAGTCAGTCTCATGGGTCTGTAGCTCCCAGAGTCTCTTGATGGCCTGCATTTGTGCAGAGATATGATCACTGCATTTATTTATTTACTTATTTGCATTTGTTTACCGGGATACTCCACTTGGCCATAATGAGCCCATTTTAGTGGAGGCCAGGGGAGACCATCTCCGCCTTGAATGTAAAAGTACATAAACTAGAAAATAATAGAATTCAAGACATACATAAAAAGCTCCATAATAAATGTTAACAATATATCCAATAGAATATAATACCGATAGATTACAATAGATAAACATGGTAAAATAGACTAACATAAGTACATGATAAACATCAACAACCAAAACGTGTGTAGACTGGTGAACAGGAACAACTAATAAACAAAACACCACACCTGAGGCCAAATTCCCACAGCAATCCACAAAAAAACAGATATTCCAATGAGATGAAAAGTTTAATAACAGACAATAAAAATCCAGGCAGTAGGTAAGTGCTTTCATCTGTCTCAATGCAGACTTTATCAAAATCAAAAGTGCTTGACTCCACATCCTTTTATATAATTAATCATTTATATAATTAAAGGAAATTCACCCCGGGGATCTTGTCAGTCGCACTCTAGACAGTGGTCCAGGAAAGTAAATAGTGTGGGAAGAAACAGCCAGGGAATTGTTATGGCTAGGCTTGTATAGGCCCTAGGGCCGATAGCCTCCTATGAACCTATGAACCTATAACCAAATTAATAAATTAAGACATTTTTAAAACGCAACTGATTTCATTATTTTAAAAATTTACACTAAAGCATCAAACCCCTTTTAATCAAAATTGGCTTTACAAAAACATATTCATTCATGCCAGGGAGCTGGCAAGTATTTAAACAGAGTTGCCACTTCAACTCAGCCTTCTCGATCTGATTTGATCAGTTACCTCCGCTGACATTTTTAACAACCACTTCTAGAATACCAAAATCGAAGACAGAAAACACCTGGCAAGTGAGAGTGTGTTTAAAAAGGGCATAATTGTAATTCTGTGTGCTAATAGCATTTAAATGCTCATATATTCTCTTCCTAATTGCCCTCTCGGTCTTACCCATGTAACAACCTTTGCATCCTGTGCAAACAGTCAAGTAAATAACACCAGGAGTGTTGCAGTTGCCCCCTGTTAATCTAACTTTCTGTGGGGGTACCCCCATCCACATTTCTGTTGCATTCACCATGTACCCACAATAATTACATCTACCACATGGCCTCGTTACTCTACTATCCTTGGTTTTAATGGGGTGCTCCAACAAAAATTTTAGATTACCTCCCATCTTATATGAAAAGGTGGTCCCATGACCCAATAAACTAACAAGTTCATTATTGCATTCTAAGATCACCCAATTCTTATTTAAAGCCTCTCTCACCTTTTTACCAAATGTGCCAACTTGGGTCACCATAGCTTGTGAGAATGCAGCACTTTCCACTATTTTTTGAACCGCAGGTTGATCTTGTCTCAAATTGAGGTCATCCTGCCCTAATAGTGGTTTAAACTTGGTCCCCCAACCATCAATGATTTCCACACTGGTCTGCCGAACTCAATTCTCAGGGTAGCCTCTAGCAATAAACATCTGGCTTAGGTAACCTAATTCCCTTTTCAGGTTGTCTAATGTAGAACACATTTATTTATTTTATTTATTTTATTTTACATTTGTTGACCAGGCTAGTCCAACTGGATATATGTTCATTTTCAGTAGAGGCCCGGGGAGAAAAGCTCCAAGACAGATCCCTTATACCAATATGTATAAGGTTACAATTTCAAAACAGTGCATATAAGATTACAATCAAGTTAACATAGCAGATGATTCAAAACATTTTACAGTACATTGCAGAACAATATTTACAAAAATATAGAACAAGATATTCACATGAGGTAGACTGAACTTTTTCAGGTTTACAATTCCTGAGAATGGTCGCATAAGAGTATTTACAACATATAGAACAAGATATCCACATGAGGTAGATCATAACTGTATGCAGGTTTACAATTCCTGCAATGTTTGCAGTAAAGAACATTGAATTAAAAGTCAGAGTGGAGTTAGGAGACATTTAGTAACCGAGGTGTCAGGGTTGGTGCAAGGGCATAACCAGTGTGTTCTAAGGTATATTTTGAGTTTTTGTTTGAAGTGGGGTAGGGAAGGAAGTGAAGTAAGTTCAGTAGGTAGAAGGTTCCAGTTTTTCCCAGTTGTGTTTGAGAAAAGAAAGTTATCTGCCATGTTGTTTGACTACTAATACTAAGTAGAGGTTTATTAGCTGAGCGTAAGGTATTACGATTTTTATATGGAGTGATGAGGTTTGAGAGTATAGGAGTGTTGTTAGGATGGTTGAGGATCTTATGAGCAATGGTAAGTTGATTAAAATGAAGCTGATTTTGCAGTTCAAGCCATCCTAACTGTTTTAGATTCTGACAGTGATGAGTTCTAAAGGGATTACCAGTTGCAAATCTGGCAATGTTATTATAAGATGCAGTTAGTTTGAGAAGATTCTTCTTGGATACGTTGGTGTATATTGGTGAGGCATAGAGAAGTGTTGAGATTAGATGGGAGTGGGCAATAGTAGTTCTGGCTATTGGAGTGAGAAAGTACTTGATCCTTTATAGGGAGCCCATTTTTCTGTTGACTGTTTTTATAGTGTTATTAATATGGGTATCAAAGTTAAGGTTATTGTCATTGTAATTCCTAGGAGTTTGGTGGTAGAATCAGGGGATATAAGGGTGCCATTGTTAGAAATAACAGAGAAATCTAAAGGCATGTATTTACGGGTAGGAGTAAAGAGAAGGAGCTTTGTTTTTTGGGATTCAAGAGGAGGCAACATTTTAAGAACCAAGTCTCTACTATGTTAAATATCTTCTAAGTTAGGGATTGTAGTTCAGATGAAGATTCAGCTGCACAGATTAAAGTTGAATTACCTGGCCCCCCTGATCATTTGTCCCGTGACCAAGTTTCTTTTCACGAGGAGGGGGTGTTGACTATTGTAACTTAAAAAACGATTGGAGTAAGTAGGTTTACGGTATACTGTAGTGGTGAAATTCCCCAAGTCCATATCCCTGGAAATATTGACATCAAGGTAATCAATACAATCCACATTAAATTTATGTGTAAACCTAAAGTATGGACAAACCCCATTATTATGTTCAGCAAATTAATTAACTAAAGACTCCCTACATTTCCATAAAATAAAAATATCATCAAGGTGCCGACCATAGACTAACCATTCTTTAGCAAATCTAGATGTAAAAAGGGGGTTGAATTCCCATGTTGCCATTACCAAATTGGCGTAAATGGGGGCACAACTTTCCCCCATTGCAACGCATTTGGCTTGTCTGTAATATTCATTTTTTAAAGGAGATATAGTTGTTAGTTAGAATAAGCTCCAATAATTCCATTATAAAATTCACCATAGTGTTGCCAAGATTAGTGTGTTCTATTAATGCCTCATGGAATAATTCCAGCCCTTCATCATGTGGAATAGAGCTGAAAAGGTCCACTACATCAATGGTTGAAAACCCAGTAGCCTCAGTGAAAAAATCAACCTTAATTCTGGTTAGGAAATCCCAGGAGTCTTTCAATACATGAGTAACCGGAAGCAATGCCCTTTTTACCACATGGTCCACAAAACCCCCTGGGGAATGAGTCGAACTATTCTGCCTGGTTACAATTTATCTGTAAGAGGGGTGGTGCAGATTCTTGTGCACCTTGGGTATTCCAAAAATTGTGGGTACTAATGGATGATCGTTCATTAAAAAATTTAAAAGCTCCTCATTAATAGCCACTTGATATAGGCTGCCCTCCAGAAATAGTTGTAACCTTCTGTGGGTTATGTGTATTTTATTAAGGGATGCTGGTGAATATTTATCAGTGTCTTGTAACACAATGGTGAGGTCATTAACGTAATCCATTTTATCCACTAGTACAACCCCTCCCCCTTTGTCAGGTTTCATAACCCGTATTAAATCCATTTCCCTAAAATAATTAAAAACTGATACTTCTTCCCTGGTCAAATTAAAATAATCATTATTATAAAGTTGATGTTCCTGGAAAATTTCCCTCATAAAAACGTTTTCATAATGTGATAACATTGGGTGCAAAGGTGGATTAAAAATACTTTTTTTTTTAATCTAACCTGATTCCGCATGTACTCAGTTTTACCTTTGAACAGAATTTGGAAATTCAGTTTTCTTATATATAATTTAAAGTCAATTAAAACATCGGAAGTGTCAGGTTTTTTGGCAGGGACAAACTTAAACCCCTTTTGAAATAATGAAAAATGAACTTCATTAATGGGAGTATCCGTGTAGTTAAAAATGTTAAAGCCATTAAAGCTTAACAATTTACCCCCAAAACTTGAAATAATCTGATTAACTTTACCAGAATTGTATAATATCTGTTCTGGTTCCAGTTGTTCCAAAAGTTGTTCCGCCCCCTCTGGGACTGCCCCCTCAGGGTCTGTTGCCCCTTAAAAAATTCTGCCTATTCCTGTTCTGGTTAAGAATCTGTTCTGATCTCCTTATACCAGGTAATCCTGTTCAAACACTTCATCCACCTCGTGATTATGAAAAACAGTTTGAAAAATATCACCGCCCCTCTCAAGGTCTTAACTTAGGGAACCAGTATCCAAATCATCATTCCCTTCCCTAATGCTTTCACCATTAATGCCAAAATAACTCTTGGGAAGTGGATGAGCTTCTTTTTGTTTATATTCAAGTTCATCTCTTTCGAGCTTCTTAGTTTTCCTAATAACATTATCTTTCACTTGCTCCTCAATGTTACTAAAAATGTTATCATATCTAGCTTCAAAACTTAAAAAACTGTTATCATTTAAAATTTCAATATTCAGCATGTTAACATCATCCAATAAAACTTTAATTCTATTATTAATTTTTATAATAAAGTGCAATAGTTCTAAGCCATGTCTATTAAACATGGCTAGTAGTTCGTCCACCTCTTGTTGACCCACGGACAACCCATTAGGAAACTTGTGCATCCTAAGGCCTTTAGGGACTCTTTGTAATCATATTCACTAAGCAAGGTACGCATTGTCAGTTTGAATGTTACATACCTTGCTCATCTTAACCTCAAAGTCCAGAAGTAGGTGATGAATATCCGTTGGTTTGCTTGGTCGGGATTCATTGAAAAAATGGCTCATTGCTCATCCACTGATTAAACCGTAACATACGATTGGTGTTGTGTTGCAAATTTGCTGCTATGGTCTGTACACAGGGTATACTAGTTTGTGATACTGAATTTCCTAAAGGTTCCACACTAGATGGAAAACTGTTTGTAAAATTGGAAGTAGTCATAAGTCCTGAAGGTGTGTGTGTGTGTTGTGGGCACTTGGGAGTTGCAGTTTGTCCAAAATAGTCTGCATCTGCTGACATTGTTTTCCTGAAAGTAAAGTAAGTTGTCCAATCACTCCTTCAAATCCTCTAACAGTGTTGTTACAGTTAGAACCCATCATTGGCTAAGAATTAACCAAATTGTCTGCTGCTTCATTCGATTCCATTTAACCGGTCAGGAAATACACCTTGAACCGGCAATGAAGGGAAAGGCTCTCAGTGCACACAAAACAAAACTCCAACAATGAAAACATGCATAGAGTGGTGAACAGGAACAACTAATAAATGAAACACCACACCTGAGGCCAAATTCCCACAGCAATCCACAAAAAAGATCCAGATAATTCTAACCCAATGGTGGGTTCTAACTGTAACAACACTGTTACAGGATTTGAAGGAGTGATTGGACAACTTACTTTTCTTTTAGAAAAACAATGTCAGCAGATGCCGACTATTTTGGACAAACTACAACTCCCAAGAGCCCACGGCACAGACATGCCTTCGGGACTTATGACTACTTCTGGTTTTACAAACAGTTTTTCTTCCAGTTTGGAACCTTTAGGAGATTTGGTATCGCAGACTAGTATAACCTGTGGTCAGACCATAGCAGCAAGTTTGCAACACAACAACAATCGTATGTTACAGTTTAATCAATGGATGAGCAATGAGTCATTTTTTTTAACGAATCCCAACCAAGCAAACCAGCAGATATTCATCACAGACTTCGGGACTTTGAGGTTAAGAAGAGCAAGGTATGTAACATTCAAACTGACAATGCGTACTTGCTTAGTGAATACGATTACAAAGGGTCCCTAAAGGCCTTAGGATGTACAAGTTTCCTAACGGGTTGGCCATGGGTCAACCAGGGGTGGATGAACTACTAGCCATGTTCGATAGACATGGTTTAGAATTATTGCACTTTATTATAAAAATAATAATAATAGAATTAACTTAATTGGATGATGTTAACATGTTGAATACTGAAATTTTAAACAATAACAGTTTTTTTTAAGTTTTGAAGCTAGATAGGATAACATTTTTAATAACATTGAGGAGCAAGTGAAAGATAATGTTATTAGGAAAACTAAGAAGTTCAAAAGGGATGAAACTGACTATAAACAAAAAGAAGCTTATCTACTTCCCAAGAGTTATTTTGGGGTTAATGGTGAAGGCATTAGGGAAGGGAATGATGATTTGGATACTGGTTCCCTAAGTTATGACCTTGAGAGGGTGATAATGTTCAGACAGTTTTTCATAATCACGAGGTAGATAAAGTGTTTGAACTGGATTACCTGGTATTAAGGAGATCAGAACAGATTCTTAACCAGAACAGGAATAGGCAGAATTTTTTAAGGGGACAATAGACCCTGAGGGGGCGGCCCCAGAAGGGGCGGAACAACTTTTGGAACAACCAGAACCAGAACAGATATTATACAATTCTGGTAAAGTTAATCAGATTATTTCAAGTTTTGAGGTAAATTGTTAAGCTTAAATGGCTTTAACATTTTTAACTACACATACACTCCCATCAATGAAGTTGATTTTTCATTATTTGAAAAGGGGTTTAAGTTTGTCCCCGCCAAAAAAACTGACATTTGTGATGTTTTAATTGACTTTAAACTATATATAAGAAAACTGAATTTCCAAATTCTGTTCAAAGGTAAAACTGAGCACATGGGGAATCAGGTTAGATTAAAGAAAAAAAGTCTTTTTAATCCACCTTTGCACCCGATGCTATCACATTATGAAAAAGTTTGTATGAAGGAAATTTTGCAGGAACATCATCTTTAAAAAATGATTATTTTAATTTGAACAGTGAAGAGGTATCAGTTTTGAATTATTTTAGGTAAACGGATTTAATACGGGTTATGAAACCCAACAAAGGGGGAGGGGTTGTACTCTTGGATAAAATGGATTACGTTAATGACTCACCATTATGTTACAAGACACTGATAAATATTCACCAGCATCCCTTAATGAAATACACATAACCCACAGAAGGTTACAACTATTTCCGGAGGACAGCCTATATCAAGGGGCTATTAATGAGGAGGTTTTACATTTTTTAATGAACAGTCATCCATTAGTACCCACAATTTTTCAAATACCTAAGGTGCACAAGAATGTGCACCACCCCCCCTTATAGATTAATTGTAGATGGGCAGAATAGTTTGACTCATTCCCTAGGGGGTTTTGTGGACCATGTGGTAAAAGGGGCATTGCTTCCAGTTAGTCATGTATTGACAGGCTCCTGGGATTTCCTAACCAGAATTATGGTTGATTTTTTCACTGAGGTTTCTGGGTTTTCTACCATTGATGTAGTTGACCTATTCAGCTCTGTCCCCCATGACGAGGGGCTGGACTTATTCCATGAGGCATTAATTGAACACACTAATCTTGGCAACACTATGGTGAACTTTATAATGGATCTAATGAAGCTTATTCTAACTAACAACTATATCACCTTTGAGAATGAATATTACAGACAAGCCAAAGGCGTTTCAATTGGGGCAAGTTGTCCCCTCGTTACTCCAATTTGGCAATGGCAAGGTGGGAATTCATCCTCCTGTTTACATCGAGATTTGCTCAAGAATGGTTATTCTATGGTTGGTACCTTGATAGTATTTTTATTTTATGGAAATGTAGGGGGCCTATAGTTAATGAATTTGTTGAACATATTAATTGGGTTTGTCCATACTTTAGGTTTACACACAAATTTAATGTGGATTGTATTGATTACCTGGATGTCAATATTTCCAGGGATATGGATTTGGGGAATTTCACCACCACAGTATACCGTAAACCTACTTACTCCAATTGTTTTTTTAAGTTACAATAGAAACTTGGTCAGGGGACAAATGATCGGGGGAGCCAGGATGTGTTCTACATTAGACAATCTGAAAAGGGAATTAGGTAACCTAAGCCAGATGTTTATTGCTAGAGGCTACCTTGAGAACTGGGTTTGGCAGACCAGTGTGGAAATCATTGATGGTTGGGGGACGACGTTTAAACCACCATTGGGGCAGGATGACCTCAATTTGAGACAGGGTCAACCTGAGGTTCAGAATATAGTGGAGAGTGCTGCATTCTCGCAAGCTATGGTGATCCAATTTGGCACATTTAGTAAAAAGGTGACATAGGTTTTAAATAAGAATTAGTTGATCTTAGAATGCAATAATGAACTTGTTAGTTTATTGGGTCATGAGCCCACCTTTTCATATAAGGTGGGAGGTAATCTAAAATTTTTGTTGGAACACTCCATTAAAACCAAGAATAGTAGAGGAATGAGGTCATGTGGTAGATGTAATTATTGTGGGTACATGGTGAATTCAACAGAAATGTGGATGGGGGCACCTCCACAGAAAGTTAGATTATCAGGGGGCAACTGCAACACTCCTGGTGTTGTTTACTTGAGTATTTGCATGGGATGCAAAGGTTATTACATTGGTAAGACTGAGAGGGCAATTAGGAAGAGAATATATGAGCATTGATATGCTATTAGGACACAGAATTACAATTATGCCTTTTTTAAGCACACTCACACTTGCCCACTGTTTTCTGGCTTCAAATTTGGTATTCTAGAAGTGGTTGTTAAAAATGTCAGGGAGGTAACTGGTCAAATCAGATCGAGAAGGCTGAGTTGAAATGGCAACTCCGTTTAAATGCTTGCCAGCCCCCTGGCATGAATGAACATGTTTCTGTATAGCCAATTTTGATTGAAAAGGCTTCAATACTTTAGTGTAAATTTTTAAACAATCTTTTAATTAAATCAGTTGTTTTTAATATGTTTTGTCTTTTTAAGAAAAGTCTTGATTTATTAATTGGTTTAATTATATAAAAGGACGTGGAGTCAAGCACTTTTGGTTTTGATATAGTCTGCATTGAGACAGACGAAAGCACTTATCTACTGCCTGGATTTTTATTGTCTGTTATTAAACTTTTCATCCCATTGGAATATCTGGTTCTTTTGCTGTGGGAATTTGGCCTCAGGTGCGGTGTTTTGTTTATAACATAATAAACATGATACAACAGATAAACATAATAAGTACATACCATGTGTGAGTAAAACAGTTGAGTGACATAAGGTATTACTGAATACAGAACAAGCAAGTAGTATCAGAGTACAGTATCATGTGGATTAAAGGGATAGTATGGTATTACATAGAAGTAACATATATCTAGACTGGATAAAATTGGTTGCACAGGTAATAGCAGCATAGTCTAAAAGTTAAAATATATGGAATCTTAGACTTGAGTATGGGTGAACAAATATGCCAGTTAGTACCAGCAATTAAGTTAGGAAGTAATCTGAAGCAATAGGAATGGAAGCAGAGTTTTAATTAATAAAGATGGAAGGTAGTATTAGAAGAGGAAGCTAAGTTTTTGGAAGTGCAGTTTTGGTGCATGTACACTGCCAAAGAGAGGGAGGGTGTTCCCTCAGTGATTTCTTAAAGAAAGCTGCATTACTGGTAGTCCTGATTAATGAAGGAATGGTATTCTGTAATTTTGCAATAGTCAAGGAATATGCATTTAACCATCTGAGAGGTTTGTTTTTTCTACCTGCAGGAGAATCTGGTTTTCGGATCTAAGAGGTCTGTTTGAATGGTAATGGGTAAGTAGAAAAGTTAAGGCAGGGCAGTTTGGTGGTTTGAATATGAATTTATATCCAGTGTTGCATATATGTAAGATGATGTGGGAGTTCAAGCTTGTTTAGTAGGTGTAATGAGGTGCAATGATGAGAGGAATATTTTGCACTAATTATGAACTTAGCAATTTTATATTCTATGTAGTTCTACATTCACATGACACAACATCTGTATGGAGTCTATGATTAAACAGTAGTCCCGATAGGTCATGTTTCAGGTTATTTAGAAAGCAACCTGGAATGTTACTGGATCCAATCAATGCAGTGATTTTGGCCTTAGAGGATGCATCTAGGACCTTCTCCCTAGTAATTGTTAGGGGGTTTGTTTGAAGGTATTTCGTGGAGGGCAGCTAAGTGAGATGGAGGGATAAAAGTTAAGCTGAGTTTGCTGACTGGCAGATTTGCTATATCTTCTAGCTCCACGTAGATGGCTTCATTTACAGTCAGTTCTGCTGACTGCTGTGTACTGCATTTGAGATATTCGACATAGCTAAAGAAAGCCTTGTGGTTGCCCTTTGCCTGTGTGGCTATCCTTACCTCACATTTTTCTTTAGTAGACTTAATTTGCCTTCTTTCAATCACCATACACGCTGTTCCCTGATGGCTATAAAACGTAACCACAACTTGAAAAGATGATATCCAATGGCATGAAAAACAAAATACACTTCTGGATACTTAACAAATCTTTAATTCCAGGACAGAGTAAGCGCTTTCGCCAACAGGCTTCTTCAGACTCATAATAATAATAGGTAAAAGTTACAGACTTTAAAAATCCCACCAAAGAATCTCATTGGGTGAGAATCCGGTCCTATTACTCTACAGGATTCATCTCAAAGATTTAAAGTAATATTAGCTGCATTTAAAATACAAAGACAAACAACATTAAAATGTTCATGCGCTAGTAATAACTGCTAAAACAGAGTAAACAACATTTTAAAAAACATTTAAAAAATCACATCTTGAAACATCTGTTTCAATGTTGACAAAAGTCAGTTGCGTGTCATGCAGTCTGTGGGCAAGTCAATATGAAGATCATACTTAAAATCATACTTAAAAACAAGCTGTCTATTCATATTGAATGGAAGTTAGATAAAATGGAATAAAGCAACTCCAAGACAGAAAACCAGTTTGTATAATGTGAACGAATCATGGTAATACATTCAAAAACCAGGGAATGGCACAGATCCAAGTGGCAATATTCAAGTATTAACTATATTCCTGTATGGAACGTAGGTAGAGTTAAACAAACAGAGGGGCTATCTGGTTATTATGCAATATCAGAATGTATCAATAAGGCATAGGTCTATTCAATGAGGTGTCATGATTTAAATGTCTCACATTATACAAACTGGTTTTCTGTCTTGGAGTTGTTTTATTCCATTTTATCTAACTTCCATTCAATATGAATAGACAGCTTGTTTTTAAGTATGATTTTAAGTATGATCTTCATATTGACTTGCCCACAGACTGCATGACACGCAACTGACTTTTGTCAACATTGAAACAGATGTTTCAAGATGTGATTTTTTAAATGTTTTTTAAAATGTTGTTTACTCTGTTTTAGCAGTTATTACTAGCGCATGAACATTTTAATGTTGTTTGTCTTTGTATTTTAAATGGAGCTAATATTACTTTAAATCTTTGAGATGAATCCTGTAGAGTAATAGGACCGGATTCTCACCCAATGAGATTCTTTGGTGGATTTTAAAGTCTGTAACTTTTACCTATTATTATTATGAGTCTGAAGAAGCCTGTTACAAAGTTACTCTGTCCTGGAATTAAAGATTTGTTAAGTATCCAGAAGTGTATTTTGTTTTTCATGCCATTGGATATCATCTTTTGAAGTTGTGGTTACATTTTATAGCCATCAGGGAACAGCGTGTATGGTGATTGAAAGTTTGTACTACATATTTATCACGCTTGCTCCCGTCTCCGCTGGTGTGCTGCTCTGCATTTCGTTTGTTATTAATTTGCCTTCTTGTTTGTTTAGATTGATGAAGGTGGTTTTATCATGCTGGGCATAGCACTTTCTAATTTTGGTAATGATTGTTTTTCTTTTGTTGTACAACCTGTTATGTTTGAATTCCACCTATGTGGTTTGTGTTTTGTTAGTTCTGGTCTTATTTTTGGCAGACACAGCCATCTCTATGCATTTATTGACATGATTGCACAAGGTGTCTGTCAACTATTCTGCAGTGACAGCTATGTGCTCATGATTTGGAGGGCTTGAAATTTGAGAAAGTCAACAGTAGTAGGAAGTTTACCTTAGAATGGTCTCTAAATATTATAGAATTAGATGGGGTCATAGGAGTGATTTTTTTTTAATGAATGGGACAGCTTTGTGGTTTGACCTTGCCATTGAGAACACTATACTAGGGGGATTCAGCATTCTACATGTTTGAGTAATAGTTTGAGTAATAGACTGAATATGTTTGCACTCTTAGTGGGCATATAGACTATCTGGTTGAAGGTGTTTGTGTTTACAAAATCCAGGAATCTCTTGGTTTGTAAGTTTGGGGTTGTGTAAGGATTTATGAAATCATTGCCTCTTAAATAGGCCTACTAAAATTCTACAAACCAAGGATGAAAATGGGTCATGTAGTCTATAGCTTTAACCCTTCCAAAGCCTGGAATAGCCTACCACTATATATAAGTTCCCTTGAACATCCAAATCAACTCAAAACTGCTACAAAAAAATACCTTCATTAAAAATGGACTTGCCAATGTAATTCTCCCTGTACACACTCCCCTATAACCCTTCTCTCTTCCTTCCCTTCAATAAACAAACTTACTACTTTATGTTCTCCTCTTGGAACATCACTATACAAACATAACTAGTAAAATATTTCAGATATGTTACTATTGCACTATTATGTATATAATATGTAATAAAGAATGTATCCCTCTGATGAATGTTACTACTTTATGTTCTCCTCTTGGAACATCACTATACAAACATAACTAGTAAAATATTTCAGATATGTAACTATTGCACTATTATGTATATAATATGTAATAAAGAATGTATCCCTCTGATGAATGTATTTCTATGTATTTCACTTGCCACAGTTTACTGTATGACACTGTAATGCAATAATGTGTGGTACTGATGAATGCAATGTGTGGCACCGCAATGCAGTAATCTGTGATACTGATGAATGTATTTCTATATGTATTTAATATGTAAATTTTTTATTTTCTGTTGGAGCTTTTTTCCTCGGGCCTCCACTGAAAATAAACATTTGTAGCCCAGTCGGACAAACCTGGTCAACAAGTATAAAATAAATAAATAAATAAAATAAATAAATAAATCTGCAAATAACACCTTCTTGTTATTGGTCTTGAAGAATATATTTTATGTGAACAAATATTTCCTGAGGTTTTATCATTCATAGCTTGGTTTGGAACAGGGCAGTGAGCCATAAAGGAGTTCACTTGGAGATATATTAAAAAAAAAAAGATATATGAGAAATCATATGGGAGAGTATAATTAATAGTAATTGTGATTTAGGAGATAAGAAAGCAAACCTGATGGGACTCACTGAGCATATTTTCCAGAAAGGAAAATAAACTGGGGTGTTCACAGCTGCTTACAATAACAGAATTATTCAAAAAAAAGGAAAAGGATAAATAAGAAATTAAAAGAGGGATTAAGGAACATAAGCATAGTTTTAAAGGAATAGATGATATGTTATAGGATGCAATCTGTTCAAATGTGAGGCTAAACTGTGAATCAAAAATGCAAAGGTATGGCTCCAAGGTAAATCTTTTGTCAACAATCATATATATCCAAGAAAAAGACTCCAAAAAACTCTTTTCAGCTCAGCTTTAATCACACAAGTGCTTTCACATATAGCTTCATCAGGTGTATCAAACCAACTAATTAAAACACCTTTATATACATAAATTCAAAACCATGTGACAAAAATCAAGTAAAATTTTTTAAAGTAAAAAATACATGCAGTTGTTATACTTAGATAAAAAATCCCTTTACAAATAACGAACATATTTCTATATCAAGTATACTAAAGTACAAGTCTCAATTTATTTGATCTTGTATGTATTATGTTAACATCTGATAATTTAATGTTTTAAATATTTTGTATAACAATATGAATTTTAATGTTTGGAAATGTTTTAATGAATGATTTTATGCTGGATTGTATAACAATTGTTTATATTTAATAATTATTTAAATTTATACTATTATCTAGATATTTATATATGTATTTTTACTTTTATTTATTGGTATTACATATACATAGTTTTTGACAAGAAGGTTTTATTACATTTACAAATTAACAAGTTTGCACAAGTCCTGG
The DNA here is from genome assembly GCF_019279795.1 of Protopterus annectens. Classification (NCBI taxonomy): domain Eukaryota; kingdom Metazoa; phylum Chordata; order Ceratodontiformes; family Protopteridae; genus Protopterus; species Protopterus annectens. Next base: position 224,516,760 of record NC_056730.1, on the reverse strand, counting down.
CTGTTTATGTTCATTTTTGCTGATTGTACCTTTAAGAATTTTTAGCTGCATAGGTAATAATTTCTTTAATTGTTTAATTGTTCAATTATCTAATTTATATAAGGATTTAAAAAGAGGTTCAACACAAGGTTTGTCAGTACTCTGAAGATGGCCTGATGTGTGTGGGTGAAAGCGCTTAGTACAATTTTGGTTAAATAAATAAATAAATCGGTGGTCTGCAGTTGTTCCTGGTTCGCCTTTTTTGTTTCCCTTTACAAATATGTTTATAAACACGTCAAAATCACCACAAAACATAACAAAAATATATATATAATACAAAACTAAATAAAATATAAAGCACGTATGCTCATTTCTTGCGTAAATGTCTTTTCAGAAGAATTGGCTTGATAGGTACATGGTCATTTAGACCGTGTCCATAATCAGCTCTAAGTCTAACAATACAATTAGCCTCAAGTTCTTCTGTTCTATGTCTAATGTTGCCTCGGCTCACGTTTTCATAAGTTGTACCCAACACTAAAAATGTAAAAACATGCTGTTCATCAGTATTACCTACATGTTTCGCAAGTGCATTCGTAAAATTCCTTTACTTAATATGGTATAAATGCTCCGTTATTCTTTCTTTCAGTGCCCGATCAGTCTTACCTACATAATATTTATTACATAATACATATACAGCAAGATATACCACGTGTAGTAGTACAAGTGGCACTAGTAGTGATCTGAAAAACCTGACTAGTGTCTGAATGTTTAAAGGCAGTGTCCATAGAAATATATCTGCAATAATTACATTTACCACAAGGGTATGTCCCTGGTTCATTTATTAAATTCTTCCTATGTGATTTATTACATAGTCTATTCCTAAGTGACTTCCTATTCTTAAAAGAAAATTGTGGTTTTGTACCTACTAAAGACTTTATATGTTCATCAGTCATTAAAATTTCCCAATGATTATTAATAATTTCTGTATAAACACTAACATCCCTGGTATAATGCATGGACATTCTAAGTTTATTGTTGGTATACCTTTTCATTCTATTATAATTCCCCGAAAAATAAGGTTTTGCTGTAGTATTTCTTATTAAATCCACTGCTTCAGAGTTCCTTTTCACCATACCACGTTCATAACCCCTTTCAACCAATTCCATTTCAGTTATTGATTTATGATATTGATAATCTTCTTCCTGTACATTAAGCCTAGAGGCTCTAAAAAACTGATTCCTGGCTACATTCCTGAATACAAACTTCGGATGCATACTCTGTCTATTAAGTAATTGGTTAGCATGACACTCTTTCCTGTATAACCTACTATTTAAACATCCATTACCATCTTTACTAATAAGGACATCCAAAAAATTTATACTCACAGCAGAAAAATTCAACGTAAACTTTAAAAAATCAGATGATGTATTTATGTAATCCACAAATTGCATTAATTGTTGTTCAGTACCATTCCTTACCAAGAAAAGATCGTCCACAAATCTTTTATAAAAGGAAATATAATTCTTGAACTGACCATATATTAAAAATTGTGTCTCCCATATAATCATCACCGCATTTGCATAACTATTTGAACAAGAGCTCCCCATGGCAACTCCATTTTTTTGCCAATATATTTTTTGATCATATACAAAAATATTATTCTGTAACACCAAATTTAATAAAACTTGTATTAAGTATACTTCATCGCAAACTTTGCCTGAGTTAACCAATAATTCATTGACATAATCAATGCCAACTGAATTCAGTATGACAGTGAAAAGAGAAACAACATCTAATGTGACAAGCAACAAATCATCACTGTTGGTCATACATTTTGAGAACTCATACAACTCATTCAAAAACTGGTCAGCATCCCTCAAAATTGTTTTGGACTCACTAACAATCGGTCTCAAACATTTCTCAAGATAAATGGATAGAGACTCAGTACACCAATTATTACCCACCACTATTGGTCTCATAGGAGGTCTATTACAATCCTTATGGACCTTGGGCAACCCTTGTATATTAGGAGTAGTAGGATTCAGTGTATAAAAATAATTCGCTAATTCATGACTTATTATTGAGCTTGCTTCTAACCATTCAATAGATCTATGTATACTATTGATCATATTATCCACCCGTGTTGATGTAATAACTTCATAAAAGCTGTCCACTGATAACATATCACACATTGCTCTATCATAATCTTTCTTATCCATTAATACAATTTGGCCCCCTTTATCAGCAGGCCTAATAACTAATTCACAGTTATTTTCTAAAGGTATCAAAGCTTCATACTCATTTTTACATAAATTGTGCCTGTGACCTATATTATCACTTTTATATTTGTTATTATAAGTATCATATATACTAGAAATGCATAACTGTTCAAATGCATTTATTAAAGTATTGTGCTTAGGAATAAATAAACTCGGTCTCTTAAAACAATCATGATTTGTTTCCTGAGCATCATTAAATAAACATTTCAGGGATAAATTACGTGTAATCATTTTAACATCAAAAATAATGTCCGTAATAAGCATATCTGAAGTGGGAATAAATGTTAAGCCTTTGCTCAAAACATTAAGCTCAGAACTAGTTAAACAGTGACTAGACAAATTGATAATCAACATTTCACTTGTTGAAATGCCTGCTTGATTGTCAATGGGCTTGTAGATACTTTGCCCAGTTTTCGTTTGTATCTGGTTGCACTCCTGCCCCTCTGCTGCAGTACGTGCTGACCATGCCTTGCCCTGCTTGTAGACCTTTCCCTCACTGGGAGGGGAAAATGGAGACTCAAATTGTTCAATTGTTTGGAAAACATTGCTCAAACCATTACCTTGTTCACGAGTAGATGGTAAAGGTGGAAAGTCATCGTCAGCAGGTCTATGTACATCTGCTGTTGTGACAACAGTTTTTCTAATAGCCCCCTTAGCGACTGTAACTTGTGACTCACTAAGTGATCCATTATTGAAAGAAGGTGAAGTTGTCGTCTGCTTGCCTAGATGATTCATGCCTGTAATTGGGTTAATAAAGCATAAACTTTCATCAATGCACACCAACTGTTCTGTTGTCCCATCCTGTGATGTATTAGGACATTGTGAACGTTGCGAATTATGTGATTGGTCAGAGCCTTCACGTAGCCACATGAAGATGTTCCCTGTTGTAAAATCTTTACGATCACAATGGATTTTATTCATTTTAGTTTTCAGCAATTTCCGACCATAGCTATTAACATTATCAATGGTATCAGTTAAAGGATTGTTCAAAATAGTTGAACAATACTTAGAACAAAGCGTTACATATTTAGACTTAATACTTTCTAGTAAATTTATTTCCTGCCTGTTCATTGATGCAATTAAGAGTTTCAGATAGCCCATACTAGTGGAAATATTCAGTTGCTGCCATTCTGCTAACAGAATAGAATCACAGTCATTCTGGGCAGTTATTTTCAAAACCCTTAAGCCACGGGGTATGATCTGTTCTTTCAAACAAAGTTGTAGGTGAAACTTCTCATATTGAGTTCTTTTAAGCTTACAAAGTTCTTTCTCCATGTTCAATAAGTCACTTTTCAGTGCCAAAAAATCAATTTGAACAACTTCCTTCCCTTTGGTTGGTGTAAAATCTGACAAAAGCAGATTTTCTTTATCACTAATTCTCGAGATAAACATATTAACATTTGTTTCATCCCAAACCATTTGTTCTATGGATTCCACTGTTTCTAACATCTCTGTACTGTCATTGCTGGTAGCCATAACAAAGAAGTTGTTTGGTGCAAACAAGATATACTTCAAATAGAACAAAAAACTCACCAAACAACTGCAACCTTTGCAAGTAAAATGAGAACAAACTGTGAATCAAAAACGCAAAGGTATGGCTCCAAGGTAAATCTTTTGTCAACAGTCATACATATCCAAGAAAAAGGCTCCAAAAAACTCTTTTCAGCTCAGCTTTAATCACACAAGAGCTTTCACATATAGCTTTATCAGGTGTTTCAAACCAACTAATTAAAACACCTTTATATACATAAATTCAAAACCATGTGACAAAAATCAAGTAAAAGTTTTTAAAGTAAAAAATACATGCAGTTGTTATACTTAGATAAAAAATCCCTTTACAAATATGTTTAAAAACATATTTTTAAACATATTTGTAAAGGGATTTTTTACTTGATTTTTGTCACGTGGATTTGAATTTCTGTATATAAAGGTGTTTTAATTAGCTGGTTTGATACACCTGATGAAGCTATATGTGAAAGCGCTTGTGTGATTAAAGCTGAGCTGAAAATAATTTTTTGGAGACTTTTTCTTGGATATATATGACTGTTGACAAAAGATTTATCTTGGAGCCATACCTTTGCATTTTTGATTCACAGTTTGTTCTCATTTTACTTGCAAAGGTTGCAGTTGTTTGGTGAGTTTTTTGTTCTATTTGAAATGTGAGGCTAGTTCAGATTAGCAGAAAGGAGGAATAGGCTTCAGTTCATTTCCAATGTGGAATGTGCATAGTGGATAAAAGAGAAAATCTGGATAGTTGATGTATACATAGATGTCCCTTTGGGGGTTGATGCCACAGAGCTTAACATTCACTGTTTACACTCTGTGGCATCAGCATACGAAAAAAAAAAAAAATATTTTTTTTTAATACTAAAGCATGGAGATGATATAGGATAGGCTCATTTGGAATTGTGGACTGCAGCTGAATATATATATATATACATATATATATATATATATATATATATATATAGTGTGTGTGTGTGTGTGTGTGTTTGTGTGTGTGTGTGTGTGTGTGTGGTCTACTTCTAAATCCTTAGTTTTGAGACCATAAGATTAAAGTTTTGAAACTTTAAAATTTAAATAAAAACATAAAAACAAAAAAAAATCTTTTCTTTTACATTTTTTGCATGGGGGCAAGCTCCCCTGCTCCCCCCAAACTCCCTGCTAATTAAATATACCAACTCTGAGATCACAGTACAGTGAGGAAAATGTTAAATATACCATTCCATACTGTATGGTGATCTCTATTTAAATGGTTTGAAGTAACTTTGATCTTATGGTCCCGACCATACGAAATTTGAAGTTTTGAAACTTTGAAATTTAGAAGTAGACCTATATACATATATATATATATATATATATATATATATATATATATATATATATATATATATATATATATATATACGGGATCCGTACAGATCCTCGACGGCACTGTCTGCCGAAGCAGACATCACTGATCATACTTAACCGAAAGTGCTGTTCACCGAAGTAGCACTTTCGGATAAGTGTGCTCATTGTGTCGGTCGTACTATGGTGTGGTTAAGAGAAAATTCCTTTTTCCTCACTGTAGTGCGACCCCGGAGTGATAATATAAAAGTAGGGGGGAACAGCCCCCCACACGGGGTGCAGGGGGTCTTGCCCCCCTGCATAAAAGAAGATTTTTTTTTCCAAACGCAGTTTAACGAAAGTGCTTTTTCTGTGAAAGTGCTTTCGTTAAAGTGCATTCGGTCATTGTGGATTCGGACTATTGAACATTCGTTCAATAGTCCTAGATATATATATATATATATATATATATATATATATATATATATATATAGATAGATATATAGATAGATAGATATATTTGTTAAGTATATAATTGATGATATGATGATGATAATATAATCATAATATAATGTGAAATGGATAAGTAATGGTGTACCTAGTGTCATTACTCTCTGCCATCTGGTTATATTGCATGTAATGTGGTGTTTTCTTGTGTGAGAGGAGGGTTAAGGACAAAAAGTGATTCAATGTACAACATCCTTTGCATTATTCAGGAAATTTAAAGGGTAGAGACATTTATGCACTATGGTTACTATCTAAAATGATAGCAACAGTGTTATTTCTGTTACTGTGCTGGCAGGGATGGGATTAGGTCACTGTTTTTTTCTTCAGTTGTAATGTTGTGTTGTATAACTATGAAGTTAGTATACAGAGGTATGAGAATGAGAGCATGTCTTAGTAAAGCCCCTGAAAAAGGGGGTTAAGGGGTTATCAGGTGTATAACTCCTGCAAAAATTTTTGTTTTATTGTTTTTTCTTCCTAAAGTTTCATTTGGCTGATTTCATCCTACTATCACTTTTCCCACATTTAACCTAACTAGACCATTTGTACTGGAACCTAAATTAGTTTATATGAATGCTTTCCAGAATAAGGCAAAATCATTCTAAATATTGTACTTATGGCAATGGTTATCCTGTGAATTAAAGTGATGCAGAAAAAAATTACACGTCAGTCTTCTGCTCTACTTATTAAAGAAACCATACACGATTTAACTACCTATCTAACTGTCTATCTGTCTATCTATCTATCTATCTATCTATCTATCTATCTATCTATCTCTCTATCTAATGTTTTTGTTTTACTGGGGTGACTCAGTTCTTCCCTTTATTAGTCTGGTTTCAGGACCAGTCTGAGCACTGTTTTATGAGACATACTGATAATCTGATCAGTTTTTGAATTCATTAATATAATAACATTCAATGGATATTGTATGGTATTGTGTTGCACTGAATTGTTTTAGTGTACAAGATTTTTTTTAAGAAGGTTTGTGTACTGCAATTTCTTTTGAGGTTTATGGTACTGATCAAGGTTTCCATGGGTTTACATTTGTACATTTATATTACATTTATTTATGAAGTACATGGATTAACTTAAACTCAATTTATTTGCTAATTTATCAACTCTAATAAGTTGTTGACAGCAGTGAAGTCCCTTTTTAAATGCCATCCATCTCTTATCATGAGAAATACCTATCCTCAGGTGTTTACCCCAAAAAGAGCTAATCCAGTTTCTAATACTTTCCAGATGCTTTTTCCATGGAGGCACATAAGCACTATTGTCCTCTGAAATGCACATCTGTTGGTTGATATTAGTATCAAGGCTAACTGCATCATACTATGATGTGAGAGAGTAGTGTCACTATATCTGTCTGATCTATCAGTGGACTCAAATGCTTTGAATCCAAAATGTCTATCCTGCTGGCTATACCTCTTGAATAATTAAAATATGCCAAGTTCATACAACCTGGTTTCTTACCCTTTAGCTGCCTATTTGTTTCCATTTCATGCTGATTGTATTTAACAGCATCCCAGTCTCCAGTGTTGTGGTTATTCCGTCTGGCATTCCCACTCACACTGACAGTGGCAATGATAATGTAGAGTCCAGGAATCCTTCCCTAGTACAATATTTGCATTCTGATTAATATATTGTTGCATCTTTAATTAATTTTAATTCTCTCCCCACCACTGTGTGTATCCATTATTTGGACAATGAATGTTTATTAAGCGCACAATAATAATCTTGCTGAAACATAAGAATTAGCCATCAGCATGTATTGTAATGATACCATTTTCAACTGCTACTTTACAGAGGTAGATATTAAAATAACCGCGCCACACTTGACAGAGTTAACATTTCTCAAAAATGTTTTAACTTTTCACATCTTGGCTAAGAAGCTCTTATTTTTCTCTTCTTCAATTTGGTTTCATGGAAATAAAAACTGTGAGGGTCTTTTCTCCTCATCTTCCAACTACTAGCTTATTAATATGTAGAGAGTGCTCTCTGACATTCCAACATACTGTAAGTTAGGATTTGCAAGCAGATCATCAATTGAAGCTGTTTTATATTTAGTTAGTTTTGTAGATGTCGCACCTGTACTTCTCATGCTTGAGACACTGATCAATTGTGACCAATACCCTAAATAAACAATACAGTTTTAGATACATTAAGCAGTGTATTTCAAATTTACTTACAAATAGGCCAACCAGCCCTGGGATACTACCACTCACTCTTAAATTACTTATTAAATGCTAAGGTCTAAGTCAAAGAAGAATAAACAATATTAGAGCCTGCCTATATAGTACCCATGCTCTAAGTGGTGTACCAGTCGCAAGAATCATGATTGTATCCTTTTTGTCATCCCATCTCTGATCATTAAAAAAGGAAAGACGGTTGGGGAAATAATACACCATGCAAAAGACCAAGTAACATTATGATGATACACCGCTTATACGTATTACCAAACATTCTCTCATTATCCTTTTGGCATGCTCAAGTAGAAAAGAAAAAAAAAGAAACGGTAAAAGTGGAAAATAAAACATATTAACATTAAGTCAGTTTCTTCAATTACATCTATAAGTAGCCCACTAAAAGTATAATTTAAACAGTCCATCAACCTATCAGTTTACATGAATATGTTCATAGTCTACCATCAAAATTTAAATTCAGAACATGTGATACAAAGAATATGTTTATGCCTTTAGTACAGTTTATTAATATTCACTGTTCATTTTAGTCTGACCTTGGCTGCTGTTTTCTAGATCTTTAGTACTTATCATTCCTGTAGATATGGACCGTGAGTATTCAATCTGTTTTATCATGTCCACAGTTATTTCTGTATCTGCAGAATCTAAAGGATATGCTGATTCCTCCTGCAACAACAACTTCTGCTTGGCTTCCCCTTGATTTGCCAGTTTTGGTACTGGTGTTTTCACTGCTTTTCCCTACTTCACAACTAGTGATCTAATAAGTCAACCATTACTAGGATGGCCTCTGTGTTTGATATCTGCAGCAGAAGAATTGGACTTCAACACCTTTCTGTCTTTAAGGGATCCTTCTGCAACAACTGGCAACAGCAAATGAAATGTGAGGTTTAGTATAATGATTAGGGTCATCACCTCACGGACATAAGGTACAGGGCTTGATTCTGACTGCAGGTTGTGGACTAGGCTTAAAATGGCCCTTCATTGCACTTAGCCTAGTATTCATCTATGATCCTATGATCATCAGCAGGGCTGGATAAGGTAGTGTTACTCCAAGATCCAGTTCCGTTGTTTATCTTTTATAAGGAGCTAAGACCTTCTGTTTCATCATCAGGACTGCACTATAATCTGAGACTATGCTCACTATATGACCATCAGTCTTAAGGTTGTTATTGAGATTTCTGGTCTGCATCAGGATACATTCACCATCATTGAAATTAAGGCATTTAAAATAAAATGCCTAGGATGTATTGCATTAACTTTCCTGTATTAAATCCTGTGTGCCTTTTTTATATCAGTATTATTATTATTATGCATAACCTGAATAATCATGTCCAGTGCTGATCAAATTATACCAATATCATCAGTTAAATTCTTGACGTTTTTGTCATATTGGAGTTCTCTGTTGTAGCCAAATTACAAGAGGCAAACAAAACTATCAACAATCTTCTGTTTTCATTTTGTAAACTACTCCTTCATGGTCTCTCCATTCAAAACTCACTTATATTCCATTGTCTCTCTCTCTCTCTCTCTCTCTCTCTCTTTCTCTCCTTGGGGTTTTAGCTGTTTATTTTTGCTGAAGTAAGAAGGTACTATGACAAGCTACAAATTAGCTCCTGCTATCCAAGTGCATATCCGTGTGCCTGCAACTGTTCAGAATTTCACAGAATGCCCAGACTTTTTCATGATACTTTTGGTCTGTTCCTCAATTTGTAGTTTTCTGGCAAATCATTGTAGATTGTTGTTAGTAAATAATGACAAACTTTTGGAGTTCAAATTTTATATCCTTTAGAAAATACATGCTGATGCAGAACCTGTTAGGCTACCAACTTTTTAAGGTGATAAGAAAAATACTAAAAATGTATTCTTGTTCTTGTCCCTTTGTTCCCTATTGTTTTTGGGCTTATCCAGAAATCTTGTGCTGAGAAAAAGAAATATATTTCATAGAACCAGGTACTGACATACTAATCGGCGGGAATGACCACATTCAATGTTCATAGGTTCATAGTTTCATAGGTTTTTACTAGGTTAATGACCAAAAGGGCCTTATTAAGCCTAGCCATGCATCCCAAATCTATGACAAGCTCTGATACCCTTGATAAGTGTAAGCATGGACCTGGGAGATGAACCATTTACAGGTTACCTGTTTGCATCAGAGACATAGGTGCCAAACCAGGGATGAATTTCCGGTTTTCCATACAATTGTCCAAGTTGCACTTGAATTGGATGAGGGATGAACTCTGTTTCACATGGATAGGGAGCCTGTTCCATAGACAGGGTAGTCTCTGGGATACAAACCTATCTCTCCAGCAGGTCATGTTTATATCACAGACAAGGTTTAAGTCTTTAGAATGGATAATTCTGGTACTGTTTTTTTTTTTGTGGATATGCAGGAGGTCCATCAGTGTGGGGTCTGACAATGCCCTGTATGCCAGGCATGGATCTCCCTTCAAAAGCCTGCAAGAGACAGAATATAGGGATAGGGCCTTGAGGAGGTCCGCATAGGACATTTTACTTATGCACTGTATTCTTTTAGAGAGGAACATCAGTGGATGTTCCAGTTGTTGGATATGCCCGGTTAGGTACATACAAAAGGGGGCATTGTACTCAATGATAGGTCTGATGAATGCCAAATACACTGGAACAATGACTTCCTTGGACTTAGATGCCATACCATCAGTTATAAGTTGTGCAACATAGAATTACTTCCTCATCACTGTAGACACATGATGATCAAAGGCTAGATTACTATCTATGTGTGTCCCTAAGTCCCTGACTACTGGGTCAACACTAAGGGGAGTGTTGTCAATATGACAGTTACCAGGGATGGAGGACTTCACAAAGGACATGATTATGCATTTCTTGGCATTTAGTTTTAGTCCATGACTCTGACATCAGTTGTTTGTTTGTGTCAGCCCATCCTGAAGAACATTTGTGTCAGTGTGAGATTCAATGACAGCTCCTAATTTGCAATCATCTGCAAATTTAGTCAGCCAGAAACTACTGACATTGGCCTTGACTTCTGAGAAGTAAATGCCAAAAAGGAGCGGTCCAAGTACTGATCCCTGAGTGGCTTCACTTGTGACTGGCCTCTTTGTAGAGGTGGACTCCCCAGTTCTAACTTCCTGGGTCCTGCCTGTGAGCCAGTTGGCTATCCACTGGGTGACATATGGGTTTGTGCCTAACCTCTTGAATTTGTCAACAATGCCTGAATGGGGTATTGTGGCAAATGCCTTGGCCAGGTCAAGGTAGGCAGTGAGAATGATTTTGCCTCATCCATTGTTTTGGTGACCTTCTCAAAGAAGACGACCAGATTGTGTAAGCATGATCTTCCCTTTATGAAACCAAACTGGGTTGGATCCAGTGTCTTGAGGTTTACTATATCTCTATTGATCATCTTCATGATAATTCTTTCCATGCCTTTACATATAAGACTAGTGAGACTTATGGGTCTATAGTTTCCAGGGTCTATAGATGTCTCACCTTTATGCAGAGGGATGACTGTTGCCTTTCTCCATTCATGAGGCACGAAGCCTGCTTGGAGGCTACAGTTAAACAGTAATTCCAGAGGCCCTGATAGGTCATGTTTCATGCTATTTAGAAGGCATCCTGGGATACTGTCGCAGCCCATAGATGCAGTGTTCTTGGTCTTAGAGATAACATTAAGGACTTGTTCCCTAGTGACCCTAGTGATAGTAGGGGGCCTTATGTTTGATGATATTTCCTGAGGGAAGGTTGAGGGGGACCGAGGAGTAAATCTGGAGCTGAATTTATCAGCCAGGAGTTTGCTATATCTTCTGGCTCAGTATAGGTGTTTCCATTTACAATGAGCTCAGCACACAACTGTGTATTGCCTTTGAGGCTGTGGACGTAGCTAAAGAATGCTTTATGGTTGTCCGTGGCCTGGAAGGCCAAACTTACTTCAAAATTGAATAAATCAAATAAATAAAAAATTGCTGGTGTTCGCTCCAATTACCTTTTAGTTTTAAAAAAGCAAAAATCCAACAGCACACAAATAGTCCCAGTCTATTCAGACCATAAGCAGAGCAAAAACACAACTTTGCAGTCCAAAAGTAAAAACGACTATACAGTCCAACGACACAAGATGCTGGAGACTCCAAATAGTCTACCTGTGGATCCAATAAAACAGATTTTTAATACTATTTGGAGTCTCCAGCATCTTGTGTCGTTGGACTGTATAGTTGTTTTTACTTTTGGACTGCAAAGTTGTGTTTTTGCTCTGCTTATGGTCTGAATAGACTGGGACTATTTGTGTGCTGTTGGATTTTTGCTTTTTTAAAACTAAAAGGTAATTGGAGCGAACACCAGCAATTTTTTATTTATTTGATTTATTCTGGCTTTGACATTGTTGGTGTTCTTAGCGATACGGTGTGCAGCAGTTTTTACTTTTATTTTTGCAATATTACTTCAAAATTGGCTTTTGTAGACTTTTTTTGTCCTCTAAGTTATTTTGTAAAGTTTAATGAGAATGCTTTTATCCCGCTGGGTGCTGCACCTCCTAATTTTTGCAATGATTTTCTTCCTCCTGTTATACATCCGATTGATTTTGTGATTCCACCAGGGAGGCTTGTTTTTTGAGTTAAAGAAAGCATATATATTTTAAAATATAAGGCATTAGTGTCTTATGGCCTTAATAATGATTTAAATTGGAAATGTCTGCTTTAAATTTTTATTAATTTATTGTATAATTGATGTGAATTTGTGGAATACGTATAGAAAGATGTGTGTTTTTGGTTGTTGCTGTTTGTTACTCTTTGAAGGTGGTTACACCGAGGTGCTAGAGAAGAGAAAGAAGGAATAAAAGTTTTAACTTTCTTGCCTTGTAATTTATTTGTACCACAGTCGGTGGTTTGGGTCAGAGTTGTATTTCTTCAGCATGTTGTGAGAGGAGAGGAGGTTGTATTTGGTTGTTTTTTGAGTTAGTTCTGTACTTCTTCCTGGTGGGTACAGCTGCCTCTATACAGCTGTTAACATGCTTGTACAGGGTTTCTGTGAACAGTTCTCCATAGGCAGAAGTGTTCGCAGGGTTTATAGGGGCTTGAAATTTTGATAGGTTCTCACTTAATAGCAGGAGGTTAGCTTTGGAATAGTTCCTGAATATTCCCGGTTTTGCTGGGGGTCCAGGTTTTATTTTTACTTCAAAGGAGACCATTTTGTGGTCTGACCTTACCAGGGAAGGCATTACAGTAGGGGGTATGCATCACTCTTCCATATTAGTGAGGACCAGATCCAATATGGTTGCACCCCTGTTGGTGTATTGGGAGGATTAGGTTGGATGCTGAAGAAGATATGAAGGTCAGAGTGTAGAAAGATAGCTGAAGAGAAAGACATCCACAGCAGACGTAGAACACCTTCAGAAGCAATTGCTTACTATACAGGTCAGTAGACTGCACTTGGAAGATGAAAGGTGATAGAAGGGATGGAACAATCTTAATGTTCCTCTAATTAGATGAGCATGGAATGGTTGAAAGGCAGAAGTTATAGGGTTAGAATGAAGAGTACCTTTTCAGAGTAAGAATTTGAAAGTGGGAGTGCATCAGCTGCCCATTTTGGTCTATTTTAAGACCTGATTTGATTTCTCTTTTTATGTCTGCTTTTCTGTCTAGTGGTAGGATATGGGTTAATGAATTCACTGATGACATTAAGGTAGGCGCTGCAGTGATATCTGTGCAAGATCAATTCAACATGCAAGTCTTTCTACATATTTTACAGCATTGGTTCCCAACAAATTGCATCGATTGTAATGCTAATAAAGCAAGAATTGTTAATTTTGCTTCTAACAATATTGACAAATTTAACTACTACTACTCTGCCGTAAACACTATTATCTTGAAAATTGTGAGCATAATAAGGGACTTGGGTATATTAATTGACTGTGACCTTACCTTTGAAAATAATCCAAGAGCTGCTATTAACAGATGTTATTCAGTAACAAAAAACATGCTTTGCTCAATTGTAAGAAGTCATATGTCTCTCTTAATTTTCTCTATAATTCACTGCAGAGGCCTCATACTGAATATTGTGCTATATTTTGTTCTTATAACATGACTCAATTGAAATGGTTTGAAAGTATCCAGATGTGCTGGATGATGCAGACTGCATAAATAAAGGGTCTGGGCTATATGAACAGATTAATAAGGCTTTAATTTCTGTTAATTATAGATTGATAAGGGGAAGTTTTATGTACATGTGTTTACATAATGTTATACTGGCCATGAACTTAGGAGCTGAAAAAAATAGCAGATGAATGACACTGGAAACAATGATGGGATTGTGAGGATTCAAAGCTTTATTACTAAGTTTATAAAAGATTGTTTTATTGTTGAGCTGTGTATATTGGAACTTAATGCCATATAGAATAAAGTATGCCTATAGTTTAATGACTTTTGAGAAACAAGTGGATGACTGAGTAGGTAACCAGGTTTATGATTCTACTCTTGCAAATGACAAGCTTTTTGAAGGCATATAATAGGCTATTAAGCATAATTTAAAAAAAATTGAAATATTTGAGATCCAGCAGTGACATATTTTGGACAATGTGGCAGTGATGTCAATGTGAAGGGTCAAAAGTAAACAAGGAGGGGTTACAGGGTGGAGGTTAGCAAGTTACAAATGAGGGGAACCCAAAAAAATGGAGAAGCTAATGACAATGATAAAAAAAAAAATGATAAAAATATGAAAAACAGATAATGAAACAATAACACACTGGCACAGTGAGGTGACAGTACATTAGGTGTGGACTTGATTTTCACTGGCACCAAATATGACATCCATAGGTTCACAATTCCCCCCTCCCACCACAACCAGGGTGTTCACCCTCCATTTGTGTCCTTCACTGACCCTGTCCTTGTCTTGTATGTCTTGTCTGTTTGCAAATACATTCTCAGCTTCCTGACTTGCCTGCCCCGGACATGTCTATGTCCCTCTCCCAACATTCGCCTCTCCTTTAAAAAAAAAAAAATTACAAGAACACCTGTTCCAAAAAAAAAAAAAAAAAAAATATATATATATATATATATATATATATATATATATATATATATATATATATATATATATGTACACTTATATATATTGTCCCATACGTAGCTCTCCATTTTGCAGATGTGCCTACTTAACACACCTAATGTGGTCCAACTGGTTTCACAACTCAGTTATGTTGTCACCCGTCTATCTGGAGGTGATAGCCCAAATTCATCTTAAAATGTGTACATGTGCCCAGTTGTTACTTTTGAAGAAATGGATAGCTATGGTTCTTCCTTACACCCTTCCTGCATATTCCTACCTTCTTTCATTTTGTTTTTCCCCCTGCTTGATCCTCATTTCACCACTTTCCTATCTTCCTTATTTCTTTTCACAATGGTGTTTGATGTGAAGCATTGCTAAGCATTGGCAATGGCATAGAGGTACTTTGTCATTTATTTTCTATACATTTTTCTACTTGATGGTGTGAATTGCACATAAACACTTAATTTGGAAGAAATATGTTACTGTAAAACAGCATTCTTAACTGTCAGCACATACGCAAAGAAAAAGTTAAAGAATTACATGATGCTGTTTTTGAATCTAGTGCAATCTAGACCATAAATGTGAGGTAAGGTCCTGTTCTAGTGAGCTAAACCATGATCACACCCCACATAACACTTAATGAAGCTACAGAGGTACATATAGGTGTGGCTACATAGCAATTAGAAGTTTGTGTTGATTATGCTGTAGAGTAGCTGCTACTCAACTTGCTCTGTGTCCCTGTGTGCTAAAACAGTGATAATTTACACTGTATTGAAGTCTATGGTACTGGCTTCCATGTTTTGTGTTACCACTTCTTCCTGTTCATGCTCGGTGTGCACCAGCCCTCAGATACTACGTAATGCACCATAAATGGGGAAGATGTGACACACAATACAGGGTGACAGTTCAGATAGTTACATTGTAACACACCATAAAGCATTACATGTGAAACAGCATGTGTTTCCCAACAATAGCAGTAAGGTAAACATTGAGATACATCTGTAATGGTATGTGCTGCCTAGGATTGCACACATACTTTAAACCAAATACCTTAGCTTACTGTATGGTATTTGATGCATGCATGCTATTAATCTATGAAAAAATTGAGTTCCAAAAGGTGTAGCTCCAGCTCAGGTTCAATTCTGTCAGCTGCAATCTCAAAATAATATAAATAATGTATGCATGCTCTAGATTAGAACCCCAGGCCATCTGTACTCCAGAATAATGTACTACATATGTCCTCACATACATTTTACAGGTACAAGTGAAGGAAACTGGATAATAATGCTTTTTTACATTGCTGAGCAATACTGCATGATGGGCAGCATTTCACAAACACATTTAAGTGGGAAAATGCGAGAATTAGTATTTATTTTTTAGAATACAGCTTTTTTCCTTGACTGACTGCATGGCTTGACAGGTTCACGCATATCCAATGGTACAGAGTTTGAAATAGGGTAGTGGCATAACTTTTACAAGTGTGTACTATAGTTTTATATTTATTCCCATATACTACTGCCACTTAAGAATGCTTAGTGGTGGTGCATATCATACACCATCATGCTATAATTCTTAAAAGAAAAGGGGATGATAAGATAGTGTGAATATCAGGGGTAGGTGGAAAAACAAACTGACATGAAAGTAGGAATGTGCAGGAAGGATGTAGGGAAGAACCATAGCTATCCATTTCTACAACAGTAACAACTGGGCACAAGTACACATTTTAGGCTGAATTTGGACTGTCACCACCAGAGAGAAAGGTGACAACATAATTGTGTTGTGAAGTCAATTGGGCCACATTGGGTGTGTCAAGTAGACACACCTGCAAAATGGAGAGCTACGTATGGGACAATATTTTTAGGGGGACAGGTGCTCTTTTCATTTTTTTCTTTACAAGAGAAAGTGGAATATTGGTGGAAAAACATAGGCAAGTCTGAGGAAGGCAA
This sequence comes from Protopterus annectens, assembly GCF_019279795.1. NCBI lineage: Eukaryota > Metazoa > Chordata > Ceratodontiformes > Protopteridae > Protopterus > Protopterus annectens. The sequence goes on along the minus strand of NC_056730.1, from coordinate 224,499,996 downwards.
GGTAGGAAGGTGAGGAAGCATTTGTAGACAGACAATACATAAAAGACAAGGACAGGGTCAGTGAAGGACACAAGAGGAGGGTTGAACACCTTGGTTGGGGTGGAGGAAATGAGGTCCCATGGATGTCAGCAAGGTCATAGTGTGACTTAAATCTTCACCAATTGGACTGTAAGCACTGTTCCATCACTGTGCTGGTGGCTGCAGTAGCTGATCTCTTGGTCTACAGCTTGTCTGCCATACAAGGATGAACAGCATGTTCTCCATCCAACATAGGTGTGTGCCCACAGTCTGGTTCACAGTCCTACACACCACATCTAGCAACTCTGCATGGATAATATAAGCACCCTCCCTACCTCCGTTTCTGGGGGGGGCACTCCTGGCCCTTAGGGCAGATCTACCTGAAGGTCCATGCAGGCTAGGGGCAGCAGGTGGGGTGCCAGCAGATGGCAGCCTAGAAGTGCTGGGTCTTTGTGCTGCAGCTGGTGGAGCAATTATAGGCTGATCACCAAGAAATGGACTACCCTGTTGTGCTGTAGTAATAACATAAAAAAAAAAAAACAAGAAGCAAAATTAAATAAAACATGAAACACAATCAAGGATTTTACAAAAAGAAAAACATTAAAACAAATGCCATAAGAAAAATGTTAAATACTATCAACACAAACAGAATAATACATAATGAAAGTTAACATAAATTCAATATAAAATAATACATAATAAACAAAACATAAGAGGTAATAAAATGATATAAAAAGCTAAAATATGATTAATGAAACAATATTATAATATTAAGATATAAATCATAATAAAAATAAGTAATACATAAATAAAAGAAGATATGGTGTGGGTGAGAGAAAAAAAGGAGAGCATTTGCAACATCACACATTATACAACAAGTTTTCAAAAATAAGTTTATTTCTATCTATTACAATCTACTTTAAACAATAATAACTGCTAAGACATTCCTTTATTACTTGGACTACATGTACAGTGATTACATGTGACAGCAGGCCATTGAAGCCACAGGTGTGGAGGTTGCATTTTAAATGCTATAATGATTACATTACAGCACTGTAATTTTTATTGTAGAAAAGCTAACAAGAGTATTGTAATAAGATGATTTGTATATTTTGGGAGTGTGGTATTAGAACCCACAAGCAGTGTCTACTGTACTAATGTACTTTTCCATTGGAATACAACTTAACACAAACACTAATTCATTGTACACGTTTATTTGGGAATGCTCAACTGTTACTTTACATTTCAGACCATACCTCTCCACCTTTTGGAGCAGGACATCTGGACATATCATTACATACTGGGTGTATAATAACCCGTAATTAGGAACATATTGCAAATGTTGCTATTACACACATAGATAGTTCCATAGGGTTTGAGTTAACATAACTTTTTGATGCTCATTTATTCATTGACATGTGCAGTAAGTACTTGCCAGACAACCATGTACCCTACAATGACCAAGGCAAAAAAGTGATTCTTAAATCTGGATTTTCAGAAGATATAAGTACTATTGAAAGGTACTGTACAGATATGCATTTCCAAATTCATAACAAAGTATGATATAACTGTTATGGCTGCAATAAGAGTACTTTATATAATTATTCTTACCACATGCTTGTCTCATCCTCTCCAGTCGCCTAGTGTGAGACCTCACATTCAAGGCCCTGTCTTCTGCAGCTGTGGAAAAAGGGAAAAGAAAGAGAAATTATGAATACCGGTGATTACCATAGCCAGCTTGAGTATTTTCAGGTAATACATGCAAATCATGCTTATACATCACCAGGGTGATCCCCTCCTGACAATCCCTGATCCACTGATCTAGGGTATCCCTCTTTCTCCTATAGAAGTTGTCATTGTGGTGACAATACTGTACACCAGTGAGGGGGATACCAGTCGCACTGGTAAGTACCTTTGCCAAACTATACCAGGCTTTTGCTTTGCATTGGGTTCCAGTATAGTCCTCCTGCAACAGGCATGGGTCATGATCCCTACCAGGAGCCCAGTAAAAACCTTAAACTCCTGGACACCCCCAGCACAATGCTCTAAAGTGCACACCTTCATCTGCTCCAGCCATTGCTGTACAATCTCAATGTATAAGGTGCAATTCCCGATATTTCCCCTTTAAATAGCATGGTTTCCCACCACTTACACTCACTGAGAGTGCGCACTGTGTACAATCTGATACATTAGAAAATGGTGCTCTGCTTACCATAACACAAACCTTATAAATATATATAATATATAAAACCAAACCCATATTTGTGCAACCCTAAGTGCCATGCACATTTCTCTAAGATATTGACAAGAAACATCACCAAGACAATTCCATGGTTATTTCATTACATTACCAAATTATTTGAATATGGTGTAATGCCAAACCATCATATAAAGAAAATATGCATTCCCTGGATTAGGGCAAAGAACTATCTGCACTTTAGTCTGACACTTAGCCCATTTCAGCACGATGGTAGTGACATCATCAATGTTGTTTTACAATTTGTTATACCTTCCAATGTGTGAGCATAGTGCAAGTCCACTTACCGGGTTTGTGCGATGCACGGCATTGTACAATTATATTTATTGAAAGCATCCTGTTTCTATTTTAGATTTGTGTGTCATGTCTGATGCATGGCTGGTCCCCCTGTGCAAACCCAATAAGCATATGCAAGTGCTATGATACATCGCACAAATAAGCTGGAAGACTTCAAATGGGAGAAGATTTGTGAATTTCAGATAGTCGTTTGGGATGAATGGATGGACTGCATATTCTTTTGCTGGTGTGTGATGAGGTGGACCATCGATCCTTACATGGCTTCATTATCTGTGCTGTTCTATGAGGTTTCATGGACAATGTTGCTGGGGCACACCGCGCAACCTCACTTCGGTGTGCTGCGCATCATGAATATGCAGTACGTACTACCAGTACCACTTCACAGCCGTATTCATGGATACACTCCATGTAGAGTCTACATGGAGCATACATGGAGATTATTGAATCTATTTATATACAGACATAGACTTTATATCTATCTTTATGTCCACTCCATTTTTCTCCTCTCAGACTTGCACCTCCTCATTTATAGAATCTTAACCATATTATCTGTCAACATTCAAGGAATTCTGAACAAAGTCACAGAACTACACTCCTGGATATCTATCCACACCCTATTTTCACTATCTCTGAAACCTGGCTAAAACCCTGTATATCTGACAGTGAAATCTCACCCCCTGGCTACAATACCATTTGCCAGGTTACACTCAAGAAAAATTGGCAAGGTGTAGCTATACTGTACTCAGAATGACTCACCCTCCACCCCCTATCTTTTTCACCACCAAGCTTCCATTCAGCAGAAGTACTCATACTTCATTGCAAATTGAACAATCACAAAAGACAGCCATTGCTACTATCTATATACCCCCAGGAAACAACATCCCCATCCTTCAGCACTTTCTCTCCTGGATCTCACAGATTATCTCCTATGAAACTATTATATCAAGCAATGTTAAAAGTGAATGGAATCCTCTATCCACTGACTCTCCAAATGCCAGCATTAACTTTTATGGCATCTCCCAATTTATCCCTATCCCCACTCATCTGAATAAACACTCTAATACAGGCACTATACTTGAATGGATCCTCACCTTCAACACTCAGCACTACCACAACCCCTGAACACTCCCTGATACCATAAGTCACCTCCTCCCTACCTCTATCCAGAGATGCTACCCCCAAAGTATCCAAATTCCATCAATACAAAGACTGTCGGAAACTTTCTAACTTCAACCCTGACACCTTTAATCTTATTCTCTCCTCTATTAACTGGTCCTTCCTCCATGACCTCTCCCTAGAAGAAGCTGTTCTAAAATTTAATAGCATCTTTTTAATACTCTAAACTCCCTGGCCCCAGTCAAGAAAATGAGGATTAAATTCCAATTTGCTTCTTGGAAAACTCTTGTGCTCCCTTATGCACAAGAGAGATAACACATAGAAAAACTGGCAAAAACATCCTCTTCCACTCTTCAGTGCTACAGAAAATTGCATAATTTAACTAAATAAACAAGTTAATCTTGACAAAAATACTTTTAACTAAACCCACAAAAAACACTCTAACCCCCAAAAATCTGGAATACTGTCAACAAGCTGCTGCACCCAGGTAAGTCCTCTGCCCCTAATTCCTCTCCTAATAGCTCAGCCTTAGACACTGCTATACTTCTTAACTCCTTCTTCATTGACTCCATTCAGAAATCAACTAAAAACAACATAAATACCTACCCATCTACTTCTCCCCCATCCACTCATACAACCTCCTTCTCTCTTAAGCCTCTCCCCACTGCTTATCTCAGATCACATTTTAGTAAACTCAAAACATGCTCTGCTTCCACTGACAGCTTACCACCTCTTTCCTTAAACTAGCAGCAAATTCAATTGCACATCTCATCTCCATACTAATTAATAGATTAATCCAAGAAAACACAGTCCCTGATATCTGGAAGAAATTCTCCCCTTCATAAAGGAGGTAACTCCACTGACCCCTCTAATTTCAGACCTATTGCTATTCTATCTCCTCTATCAAATATTCTTGAAAATGCATACATAAACAGCTCCTTGCTCATCTACTACAAGAACATCTTCTCACCCCTACCCAACACGGCTTTTACTCTAAACACAGTAAATCTACTGCACTAACATCTTTTACACAGACAATCTCTACATATCAAGACAACAATAAATTTGTTGCATGTCTATTCCTTGACCTCTCAAAGGGCTTTTGACACTATCTCCCACAACCTACTTCTGTCCAAACTATCTAATGTCTCCAATTCTGCTTTTTGCTGGTTCTCTAGCTACCTCTCCAACAGACTTCAGTCTGTAAAGTGTCTCTCTGCATCTTCCCCTTTCTGCCCTGTCCAAAAAGGGATTCCACAAGGCTCCATCCTTGGACCCCCTACTATTTAACATTTTCAGTAACAACCTCTATCTTTCCTGTCCTCACTCCTTTTTAATACAATATGCTGATGACTCTACAATAGTTTCTACCTCTAACAATCTTCCCCTCCTACTCACCCTAGCCCAAGAATCCCTCCCCTCAGTTGAGAATTGCTAACATCCAACCAACTCCAAATAAAACTAAACTCCTCCTCTTCCTCCCTAAATTTCTGCAATATCTCACATCTACCTTCACTGTCTCCTGCCTTAATAACACAACTACCAAGGTTGATCCCCACATTAAACTATTATGGGTCATTATTGATGATCAAATAAAATGTAATCTTCACATCCAAAACTGCATTACAAAGACTCACCAAAAGCTTGGTCTACTCTACAGAAGCAGAAAATTCCTCATGAAGGAATTCAACCTCTATCTAGCACAAGCCTATCTACTGCCCACCCTATTATATGTTGCCTCCAATCCTTACTAACCTTCAAACAAATCTTTTGACTAAACTAGAACTCACATATAATAAAATTGCCAGATTTGCCTCTAATCAATCATATCACTCACATGAATGCCTATCGCTAAAAAACCTACAGTGGCTAGAATTGTGCCATCAACTCCTTCTGCCTCAACTACACCTGATTGATTCCATCCTAAAGCAACCCCACTCCTGCCCTGCTCTATCAACTCTCATCACCACTTTATTTCTAACTGTACACTCCGCAGCTCAGACCAACTCCTTTTGCAGATCTACAAACCTAATAAAATCATTGGCAAACTTCTCTATAATTACTCAGTCATCAATGTATGGAATAAACTGCCCCAATACTTAAGATCAATTTCTAACATAGACTGTTTCAAAAACATTAAAAGACAATCTATTAAATACTTGGACTTCCTCTTGCACTGACCCAACTTAAGGAACCTCTCCCCTCTGCTTCTACTAACTTCTCCTTCCTATAAATCTGTTCCACTCCTTCTGTTATCCTGGACTTGTTCTTTAATATAGGCTACACTACAGACTCTCTGGTCTTGATATGCTGTTGCTTATTATTCCTGAACTTACCTCATGCCTTACATCTGAATAAAATTGTACTGTGAACACGTATAGGATGAAACTGTGTTGTGATTACTTTTACACTGTATGTTATTACCGTTACTGTGACTATGTATAGGATGAAACTGTATGTGATTACTGTTGCACTGTGTGTTATTACTGTTACTGTGACTATGCATAGGATCAAACTATATTGTGATTACTGTTAGACTGTATGTTATTACTGTTACTGTGAATATAGACAGGATGAAACTGTATTGTGATTACTGTTACACTAAGTTATTACGTTTGCTGTTACTATGCAAAGGATGAAACTGTATGTGATTCTGTTAAACTGTATGTTGTTACTGTTACTGTGACTATTTATAGGATGAAACTGCATTGTGATTACTGTTACACAGTATGTTATTACCGTTACTGTGACTATGTATAGGATGAAACTGTATGTGATTACTGTTGCACTGTATGTTATTACTGTTACTGTGACTATGCATAGGATCAAACTATATTGTGATTACTGTTACACTGTATGTTATTATTGGTATTGTGAATATAGATAGGATGAAACTGTATTGTGATTTCTGTTAAACGGTATGTTATTACCATTACTGTGACTATGTATAGGATGAAACTGTTTGTGATTACTGTTATACTGTATGTTATTATTGTTACTGTGACCATGTATAGGATGAAATTTTATGTGATTACTGTTATACTGTATGTTATTACTCTTACTGTGACTATGCATATGATGAAACTGTATATCATTACTGTTATTCTGTATATGATGAAACTTTATGTCATTACTGTTA